>NW_015161446.1:350686-371489 GCF_001447785.1 Gekko japonicus
AGAGAGTCATTATCTGCGGCCACAGTATGATCTTTTGGGCCGCTCACCAGGCAAAGAGGACGGCGATTGGTTCTCAATTGGGTCTGAGCGAGACGGCGGTGGTTGAATGGTGGGGAAGGAGGGGCATGCAGTGGCCCAGGCTACTTCCCCTGTTGTTTGAGGAACGGCGGGGGCCCCCGCCTGATATTTTATTGGTGCACCTTGGGGGCAATGATCTCGGATTGATGAAGGGCAAGGCCCTGGTTATACAGGCCACGGAGGACCTGAAGGTGATCCGGGAAAGATGGCCCAAGGTGCAGTTGATTTGGTCCGCTATTCTACCACGGCACGTGTGGTGCAATCTGGGGGACCCCAGGTGCATCGACCGCTCACGTCGCAAGGTGAACAAGCAACTCCAGAAAGGGTTGGAGGGTGGCTTGGGGTACTTTTTACCACACCCCGGAATAGGGGTCCATGACCCTGAGCTTTACAGGGAGGATGGTATCCATTTGTCAGACAGGGGCAATCAGCTATTTCTGGAGGACATCCGGCAAGGTATCAGGGCGGTGTTGAGTGGTTTGGTGGCCGCGGCAGCCAAAGCAGAGGCTTGGCCTTGCGAGTGGCAGGGATAAGGTAGCGGAATCGGTGAGCACCTTAAGCCGTCCCGTCTTTTGGGAACTGGGGGGTCTTCAGGAACGGCTTGCGGGCTATTAAGGCCCCGGGCGGTAAATGGGGACCCCCTAGGGGAGCCTCTTGGGTAAAGCGCCTCTCTGCAAGCTGTAAGGTTTCAGGGGTAGGCGCTCCCAGGAGGCGACCCGCGGCTAGGCTGCTGGTCGCAAGCCAGGCTAATGGCCCAGGACCGGGGTTGGTGCATCGCCCATTTGTATCAGACAAGGAGGCTGGTCAGCCTGACACCTGCCTTGTCTGTTCCGCTAATCTTGAAGTGCTCCCTTGCCGGGTTTTGCTGTCCCAAAATTGTATATAATTAATAAAGTGGCCCTTGTTTAATCCAAAATGGTTGTCTGTCTCGTTATTCCCCTGTGGGGGCAAAACATCATCATGCCTCCGCTTCCTGCACTCGTTCTGAGCAGTTAGAGCTGAGCCCAGGCTAGGCTGACCAGCTCCTGCCCAGGCCCATAGCTACAGTGGGGCATTTCGGGGCCACACCCCCTTAATTAAAAGCCACACCCCACAAAAAGCAATGCCAGAAGGCATTTTTTATATTTATTAAGTCGCACCGGCCAGTGGGCAAGTGAGTGGCCAGCTCTCTCCCTGCCAGCCAGGGCAGCAGGCGAGCAAGAAGAAGAGATTGGATTTATATCCCGCCCTTCACTACCCAAAGGAGTCTCAGAGTGGCTTACAGTTTCCTTTCCCTTCTCCTCCCCACAACAGGCACCCTGTGAGGTAGGTGGGGCTGAGAGAGCTCTTTAGAGAACTGCCTATGAGAGAACAGCTCTGAAAAAACTCGTGACTGACCCAAGGTTACACCAGCAGCTGCATATGGAGGCGTGGGGAATCAAACCCAGTTCTCCTAGAAAAGAGTCCAAGCTCCTAGCCACTACACCAAACTGGCTCTCTACCAGCCAGCTCTCTACCTACCAGCCAGGCGCCAGGGCTGTAGGTGAGTGAGTGGCTGCTGGCCAGCTCTCCAGTAGCTTCCCACCTGTCAAGAAGGTGAGCAAGTGGGCAGGTGAGAAGACTGCTGTGCTGTTCTAGGGGAGTGCAGAGAGGTTAACTTTCATTTAATTAACTTTGACTGCCCCCTAAGAAATTTAAATGCCCCACAATGAAAAGAATTCTGGCTACAGGCCTGCTCCTGCCCCCAGCTTCCTGGTGGTACCCAGTGCAGGATTGGAAGAAAGAGAATGGGGAGTCCTATCATGGCAATGGCACAGCTTCGCTTCTGGTCACATAAGTGGTAGTGGTGTCATGTGCCACCATAATGTCCTAGCAATCCCCAAAATCTCTATGGTAAAACCATAAAGATTTGGGAGAACAGTAGAATTTTGGGATGATATGTGACAGCACTCTTGGTTACATGACCAGAAGTGGTGTTGTGCCATCACATAATACCTAGCCACACCCCACAAAAGCCTCAAAGCACAGGCAGTATGGCTGCGGTCACACACACGAAATAATCCATGTTCAATCCACTTTCAGTGCACTTTCCAACTGGATTTTGCCAGTTCAAACAGTAAAAATCCAGTTGGAAAGTGCACTGAAAGTGGATTATTTAGCGTGTGTGACTGCAGCCGAAGTGTGGGTCATCTCCAAGTCTGGAGATACCAAAGCTCCACTTTCAGAAATGGAAGCACAGTTCGGTCATTCTTCCACCCCTCACACACACACACAAACACACACTTTAGAATGTTCAGAGTTGTACTCACAGCAACTTCTTTGTGTCCTTTGGTCTGCTGGTGGTTATCCTTAGCCTACAAGGAAACACAGAACTTTTCTGAGAGTCAAAGTGTAGCTTTAATTTGTGCCTGAAGACCCAACGTAGATCATCTCAAACTGTGTTTTGTTCAGTTGATTTTCTTTATTTATGCTTCTGGGAAAACAAGTGAAACAAGCATAAAGGGGCAGTGCAGAGAGATGGGCATTTTGCAAACCCAGCAGAACAAATTGGTGATGTGAAGACGCCCATCAGAACCCAGCACCATTGTGGCAGTGCAAGCCCAAAAGAATCAATGTCAAACCAGAGAATCTCATCAGTAGAAACTGAATGTGGAGGTGCACTCTTGCAAGCTCAGCAAAACAAATGGCAATGTGCAGAATGCCCAGCAGAACCCAGTGTCACTGTGGCAATGCAAACTCAACAGGACTAATGCCAAGCCAGAGAATCACAACAGAACAAATACAAGCAAGGGATTGGGGTGTGTATGTAAGCCCAAAAGAACAAATGACAATCTACAGAATGCCCAGAATAATCCAGTGCCACTGTTGCACTGTAAACACAACAAGACTAATGTCAAACCACAGCAGAACAAATCCAAGTACTGAGCAGCAACACTGTAAAAACTGCAAAGGGGACACAAAGCAATCCTAGCAAAGAAGAAAAAAATCTTGGAACTGACAAGCACACTTGGAATTAACACAAGCAGCCTGGCAAGCTCATAGAAACCTCTTCCCAGACACAAAAACAAAGGGGAAAGAAAGAAAGAAAGAAAGAAAGAAAGAAAGAAAGAAAGAAAGAAAGAAAGAAAGAAAGAAAGAAAGAAAGAAAGAAAGAAAGAACCCAGGAGCCTGCAAATGCAGGCTCCCAATCTTCCTGGTAAGTTCTGAATGTTTTCGGAATTGTTGGAGACCATTTTTTCTGTATCTTGAGAAATTCTTGGATATATTCAGGATGCTGAATGTGCCCCCAAAACACTGATAATGTATTTTGGAGTATATTTTTGGCTCAGGTGTGTGATGAATGCACACCCCAATTCATCAAACTAAAATATGAGTTTTTTGAGAGCTTGGCATACCACAACCCACCAAAGGATGCCATGAGGAATACCATGGAGTTCTAGAATGTCTCCTAGATTCCTTTTTTTCTCATCCACCCAATCAACTTTCCTACCCTGTTGCTGGAGAGTGATGTAAAGCAATGATCAAAATGGGACAAATTCCTGCAGATGCCCCTCCACTTTTCATTTGAGAGCCCAGAATTCCCAAAAGATAATGTTAGGCATTCCAGGAGCCACTATTTCTAGAAGGCCTTGGGGAGAAAGGAAGTAGAGAAATAAAGAAAGATGGACCGTCCACGGGACTATGTCCGACATTATGCATTGCGCTCCTTGGATAACAAGATGATCCCCAGACCTAAAATCCAGCTGTCCTTGACCAAGGCCAGGGCCTTTTTGGTCCTGGTCCCAGCCTGGTGGTACTCTCTGCCAAATACCATCAGGGCCCTGTGGGACCTTATGCAATTCCACAGGGCCTGCAAGGCGGAGGTGTTCTGCCAGGCTTTTTGTTGAGAGCAGTGATGGTTTTTACCTCAGCTGGCACCCTCCTCAGTTTTCCATGCTCGTTTTGACCTCTTCCCCACTGCCTGCAAAACAGCCAGCAGTCTGTAATACGGGAGTAATTAATTATGTGGATTACTATCCACGTCTGTCTTTTAATGTAATTTAATATGTCCTATAGTTTTATCTGCTTATTGTTTTAATACTATGCACATTGCCCAGAGCCCTATGACAGCAGGGATGGGGCAATTCATAAATTTGGTGATGATGATGATGATGATGATGATGATGATGATGATGATGATGATGATGATGATGATGATACATAAAGCCACATTAACAAAGTAGATAAATTGTGGTGGGTTGCAAGAGGAAGAGGGATGTTTCTCTCACTTGAATTTACCACCCAAGCTAGAGAGAGATTCAACAGATGGGAAGCTTGTTTGTCTTTGGCTGATTTTCCACAAGCGCTGCTCCGCGCTCACTCCTCCCTTTTGTCTCAATGGCACGTGTCAATTTCACACAAGCTGCTGCATGGCCACATTTCGCCCCGCAGCTTTGCGCAATTTCCCCCGTGTCTACTCAATCCTGGGTTTTTTTAGGATTGCGTAGACGCAGGGGAAATCGCGCAAAGCTCTGGGGCGAAATGCAACTGCACAGCAGCTTGTGTGAAATTGACACGTGCCATTGAGACAAAAGGGAGGAGTGAGCGCAGAGCAGCGCTTCTGGGAAATCAGCCTTTGTGTTTCCCAAATGGCTGAAGCTTATGCCCAAGCTAAACAAACTTCTCAACATCTCTATCAACGCTTTTAAGGGATTGGATCCAGCCTAAATTTTCCAGTGGCAGGATGGAAAATTCCTGCCTCCAGCTACAGCCTACTGATCTCCACAAAATGCTGCTTATGGTGGATCAAGGAAATTGTGGAGAATTGGTGGAAATTACAAATTTAGTCTGGATTCAGACCCAAAGTCTCAGAGTTTCCACTAAAGTTTTGCCTTCAACAAAATGGAAGGTAAACTTGAAGGGTCTTCTTTGAGAAAAAATATGACATATGTCAAAAGAAACCAAGTGTTTCAATAAGACTAGTGACATTACTTCTGCTCACCCTGACTCACTTTGTTGAGCTAAAACAGCCAGGCCTATATGATATTAGTGCTGGATTAGTGTTGGATCCAGCCAGCTTTTTCACTGAAGCCGATCTCATTTCTGCAGTCCCTATCCCACATGTCCATGCAGTTCCCATGCTCCCCCAAAAAGCTTCTTTGATGGTCAAAAGGGACACACATCTCCCTCCAACAGAAAAGCTGGTTCTGTACTGGAATCACAAGTTCAGAAGCACTACCTGCCCATCCCACCTTGAATTATTTGTGCAACTCAGTTCTACTCCTGAGGATGCCTAAAGACCTGCTTCCAGAATCTACACCCAAAAGTTGGATGTTCAGCCCATTTCAGCAGACCATTTCCTCACAAGATCATTCCCCTAGACTAAGATACACAAAATATTCTGTGGAAGAAGAAAAAAAACTTATTTAAGATCAGTTCAGTTCCGGATGCCATCCCCTGATGACCAACCTTCAAATACTCGCTTCTTCGAACTATCATGATCTCTCATCTGATCTTCCAGAAGCAGTGACATTTTCCTCACTGGTTGTTTCCACACTGTTTCTCTCGGTGTTATTATACTCAAGAGTTTGAAGTGCTGAAAGGGAAGTGGCTTAATTTTACAAATCCAAGGGTTTACAAGTGACTATATATATATAACACCTTACTCCAGCTGAACATGCACTTCTATGATAGCAGACTTAGAGAAACTGACTTTTCATTGGCAAATGTTTGACAGTTCACATGAAAGGGTATTGCTTGCCAGTGATTGTCAGTCGACATCCGCTTGCTTCAGAGATCAGTTTCTGTAACTTAATGATTTGACAAGGAGAGAGACAGACATTACAGGTGCTTCAATACTGTAGAAGCTGGGAACAGATCAGGACAACAGCAGAGCTGGTGAGGAAATTGTGTAATTGTGGACTTGGAGAGTCAGGGGCACAAAATCAATAGGTATAAAAGGAGGCGACAGGCCGGGAAGGATCACATCATCCATTGTTTGCTTGCTCTGTCACATAGTGGAAAACATTAAAGGTGTGTGAGTCCAGTTGTGAACTACTGGGAGCTTTGATCACAGAACTGTCAGTGGCATGTTAAGTTAATCCTCAAAAAATGGCAAGCATGAAAACTTTGAAAATAAAGACCATGACATCAATATACCTTATTCCCAATGTGGTTAAGTCTGTGGACAGTAAAGTCTGGAGACTGGAGGCATGAACAGACAAGACAAATCTTTCTGAAAACCTGAGAAACACCCTAGGTTTGCAGAAGAAAAATCTACAATCTTTAAAAAAAAAAAAGTTGGGGGTTAACCCCCCCCATAATAGAAGCAGCTATTTTAGCTTTAAGAAACAAATACCCTCTGTGGTTGTTGCTAGGAAACCACACAATACTTCCAGCCTTCATAACTTGGCTTTTTTCAGTAAAAGGCAGGGGGCAGAGCCTTATCCAGAGCTATTTTGGCCCTCAAGGGAAGACTCAGTGAAGCCAGGACTGGTAGCAACCACCAGGCTACTTGCCAGCATGCAGCTTGCATGATTCTTTCACAACTGGCTGGTTGCTACTGTTCAACAGCAACCACCTCATGAAAGCCAGTGTGGTGGTGTAGTGGTTAGAGTTTCAAGCTAGGAACTGGGGGACCAAGGTTCAAATCCACATTTCTGCCATGGAAGCTTGCTGGGAGACGGCATACGCGTAATCTTCGTGGGGGTGGCGGGGCGGCAGCCCCCACCGAAAATTTCAGGAAGGTGCTCAGCCTCCCCCGGGGCGACTGGTTCCAGATACTGGCTGCCACCATTGCAGCACGTTCTCAAGGGGCAGAGGTGTAGACGAGCACATAGGATATTTCTGGCGCCCTCACTTTGCTAACAGCACCCGTTTATATAACAGAAGCCAGTCCCACTGACCGAGCTCAGCAGGGTTTACTTCCAAGAAAACTTCCCAACAGGCACGCGCTGTAAAACACGCCAAATCTTCCCCGGACCAGTAGGCTTGCAAACAGCGCGCTAAGAGCTCTGCCTCCCATGGGCAAAAAACAGCCCGTGTCTCATACTGCACCCAAGGTGAAACTAGTTAAAATCCGACCACCCCCCCTCAAGAGACTGCTGACGTTTTGCACCCTGTTCCCTGACACACAAACACCTGTAAAATGGTGAGCCAGCGTAAAAAAAAGAAGAAGGGGGAACACGCCTTCCGCCACTTTCCTGGTACACTCCACGGTCCAGTTTACTCCGCCTCCTCACGAGTCGGCGGGGCGGGGTGGGAGAAAAGAGGCCCAGTGAAGGCGAAGTCAAAGGAGGAGGCGTGGCCCCCCGAGTGATGTGGGGGGGGCAAACAATAGGCGGTGGGCTAGTCGTGGCAGAGTGCATGTGAGGAGTTTGCTTGCTGGTCACTACAGCCCTGCGAGTGACCTGCGAATGTGAGTAGAGGGAAGCGCAAGCGTGGTATCTACTCTGCTCCCCAGCTCTTCCGGTGACAGGCTTTCTCCTTTCTCGCCTCCTTAAGGACCCTCTTGCTTGCTTTCCCGCGCGCTCTTAATGCAGCCTTTCAGGGCTTTGTGTAGGTTCCAACCCTGCCACACATTTTGCTAGTCTTTAAGGTAGTACTGGTAGTCTTAAGGTAGTCTTGTCTGCTGCTACAGACTAACACAGCTACCCATCTTGACCTATCTCCATTTTAATGGGTGATCCTGAGTTCTAGCATTACCAAATGTGGAGAATAATTGTCCGGTTTTTCTGATGTATAATTTTATAAATCACTAGCCTGTTGGTTTGTCTCAGCCCCAAATGTTTTAGATGGTTGCCCAATACAATACTCCATTAGTAGAAAGCATAGTCCCATAATAATTGCTTGCTCTCTTGTGCAGCCAAAGCAGGCAGGATGGAAAAGGTCCCTTGTCACCATCTCGTTTAGAATGCTCAGCTTACTTCAATGGGTGCAGGGGGTGGCCAGTATCAGGTTACACCTATGGCATTCTGGGAAAAAGCAAAAAACTAGAAGCCATGCATAGAACCTACTTACCCTAAGAGCTATCAGGTTGCAGCTGACTTCAGCAATCACAGCAAGGGGCAACTAAGTAGCAGAAGTCATTGGCCCGAGTCTTCCTTGGTGTACTCCCATCCAAATATCCACCCTGCTTAGTTTCAAAGATCTTTCAAGATTGGGCTGCACCATGCTTCCTTCCCTCCTGCACAGTCCATAAAAAGCTATCAATAATCAAACATCTGTGCCACCAAGGTCTCTTAAAAGCTGTGAGCATCTTGTTTTGGAAAGTTACAATGTCAGTAAAAACAGGGTTTTCACAAACAATGGATGGTTTCAATTTGTTGTCTCCCCCACCCCTCATCTTCTGTGACTATATCACACAGCTAGCTCATTGTATGAAGACAAGGTGGCCAAGTTATTGCACAAAGATGTGCAACTTCAAAAATAACATCAGAACAGGTCCAGGGTCAAATTCATTCATGTTGTTTATCCTTTGGGGATGGATTCTCATTTTATGGCCAGACTCCATGATACGTGGGAGAGCTGTGACTGGCTCTGCTAGCGTTTTCTTTAACATTTAAAAACGATCACAGAGGAAAGGAACATCTGACTAGGGTCATGGTACTCCCTGCCCTCCGTTTCCCTGATAGCTGCAGTAGGGCAGAGGCAGAAAGAGAGCAATGAAATCCCTTCTATGCAGCCTTAATGTCAGTCACCCAATATTCCACACCCACTTTTGAATGTTAAAGAAAAACAGCCATACGTTGCTTGTGTAATGTGGAGTTTAGCCCTATTTGTTGGACTTGTAAATATTTTGGGCAGGGAAAATAATATTGAATGGAAACTAAGTTTATAGTTTTCTGCTGCTGATTTTTTTTGGGGGGTGTACACTGCAGAATGATGGATTGTAAAGAAGTCCAGTTATTGCTGAGGAATAGGTAGACTTTCATGATGTTGTAATTTCATTTCACCCCATGTAGTTCTGATCCAGAAACACACTGGCAGCTTGCATATGTATTCCTGCACACAAGGATCATCCTGCCAGACAGATGCTTGATGTTGCCAGCTTTGGCAGTACTGTTTAGGCGTTGGTTGGGCGTGCACTCTGAATCTGTCCCCCCACCTAACCAGGTGACTGGTGTGGACACTGCCAAGCATCTGCTGGCATAGGCTTAATCTTCGTGAGGGTGGCGGGCTCAGCCTCCCCCGTGGGCAACTGGTTCCAGCCACCCTTGCTCCTAACACAGCAATGCCTCTGGCCCAGCCCCAGCCCCTCCCGGGAAACTGGAAAGTCTACTCCCCTGCTTGAGCCAGTCATACACTCTCAGCCTAACCTACCTCACAGGGTTGTTTCAAGGAAAAATAAAAAATGGGAGAATATTGTAAGCCTCTTTGGGGCCCCATTGTGGAAAAAATAGGGTATAAAATGGAGGAAATAAATAATCATAGTAACCAGTGCCAACAAATGAGTAGGTCAATTCACACGGCAATGTTTTTGCACTAAAATGAAGCTGTTCTCAGCCATGATAACATAGTGGGAGGAAGTAGTAGAAATAATCACTCTAAGTTGTTGTTAACTCCAGCAGTGTTCCAAGGGGGGGGGGGAATGGATGTAAATAATTCTTCATACTGCCTTTTCTATGTATAGGCATACTGTAGGCTGGCTGTCAAATCAAGTGAGCAAACAAAAATAACTGGTTGTCTTGAATATATTTGTGAAAATTGAAATAAAGACATGAAGCAGCTGTTAAGTATAGCAAAAGGAGTATGTTGTGGCTTAGATCACAATTATGGTTTACATTTGAGCAGCAGGTCTGCCACCCATTCACAGTTAAAAAGTGTTCCTACCGGGATAATTGATGCCAAATTCCTTGCAATTTGCACCTCATTAATGAGATACAAATTAACACCTCATTAATAGGGTTGAAATTAACACCTCATTAATGAGGTAAAATGAATCCTTTTTACCCACCACATGTAGATGCCTGAGTCTCACTTGCAGGCCCCCTTGGATCACAGAGGTGATGCCAGAATGGCTATTTTTACCTAACCTCATGAGGAGTTCTCTGTCACTGAATCTACAGCTGGTGAAAATGGCTTCTGAAGTAATCATAGAGTCTTAGCCCTCCACCATTCCTAGAGTGCTGTAAAAGAAAGGCCTGCAGGACAGGGAGATACTCTGGAGTTCCTGTTTAAAACAAAAGTCTGTTTAAGACAAAAGTAGGTCTTCTATTCCCTCTCTTTGCATTTTTTCAGCATCCAAAATGTGATGGGGTGCTGTCCATTGTACCAACTCATTCTCTCCACAGTCTAGCTCATCATTTAAGATCCTCTTCCAAAATCTGTACCCCTAACCTGCAGAGGTAAGGCAATGAGAGACAGGGCTTTTTCACAAGGGAAATTGCCTTTGGTGTGCCCTTCCCCTTGAGACTCACCTGGCTCCTGCCTTTTTTAAGCACCAGGCCAGAATATATCCTTTTATCCAGATTTCAGTCGAGGGTTTCCATCATTTTAACATTTCTGGTATGTTTAGGACTATTTAATAAATATCATTTTAGACTTCTGAATGTTGTTCTATGCTTATTTCCCCAGCTTGTTTCTAATGTGGACAATTCTTCTGATGCTGCTTTTATGATTTTATTGAAATGTGAAGTGCCTCAAGCAGATCTCTGGAGAGGAAACACAGCAATTCTGTTTCAAAAAGAACTGGAGCTTCCCAATGGCACCTGGCAGGCTACTGTTGAAAGCAGAATTAGTTATTCCAGTGAATTTTGCCAGCCCACCACTTCAACTTGAAAATCCCCATTTCAATTTTGCTGCTTCTTTGTGCAAATTGACCTCATTAGTCCTTCTTGTCATACAATTAAATAATTACTCTTTCTCTCCTACTCTCTCAAAGTTTCCTGACTTACTACAGCCTCTGTCTCACACAGCATTTGTCCATGCAGGTCCACGATCCCCAGTGTACACTTTTTTGAGGTCCAGAGGAATCCCCTTCCTTTTTTACCAGTGAAAAGACTGGCTGGATGCAGCCCTCTGGTTCCTTCCGCAGAATTGTGCATAAACAACGTATAAATGCAGGGTTTCCACCTACAGCAGGGGAAATTCCTGGGGTGTGGGGGATGATGCCTGGGGAGGGTGGCATTTGGGGAAGGGCAGAAGCTCAACAGGGATGGCCTCTGAAGCAGCCTTTTCTTCCAGAGGAAGGCTGTGGTCACATGGTCATTTTGATTGGGTTTCACCACTGTTCCTTATTGCATTTAAAAGGGCTGATCAGACGGCTGCATCTGTCTCCCGTATTGAAGTGGACTCACCCCCACAATCCTCCCAGTTGCCTAGCGATTTTTCTGACACCAGGACAATCAAGTACTTTCCAAAAATTTGCACTGTGAATCCGCAATCTCACCATTCTGGACAGCCACCTCTCACTATGAATGCGATTAGGTCGTCTGAACGTCCTTCTCGTACTGAATTTTTTTTCTAGCTTTCGCCGTTGTGCGCATGAGCAATTAGTTCAATCAGTTCAAAACCTTTATTGGCATAGAATGCATGAGCAATCCTTCTCTGAATAGATTCAATGCATGAACGTTCAAGCGCACATATATTGATTCCAGTGCTCAGTTGTATGTCGGTGGTTCATTTTGTTCACTGTTTGGGGAAATAAAACACTGCAAAAACAAGGGAGTACAGTGTGTCCAAGTGAGAGCTGTGATTTGGCCATGTGCATATGCACATGCGCAAAGAATTTTTTTTAAAACTCATGCTGCGTCACCACTTGGGCGGTGCGGCTATCTGGATGGTGCCAGGAGCCTCGTCACACAATGCAAGCAGTTCCCAGACGGATATGTGATCATCCCAACCCACAAAAAATAACCCTGATCAAATATACAGCAGGAACAAATCACTGTAAGCTTGCTGTGTGACCATAGCCGAACTGATCTCTGTAGTATGGAGATTAGCTACAATCTAGGGAGAACTCCAGCCCCCAGCTGGCGATTGGCAAGCCTATAAAATAGAAAAGAAGCATATTAATTGGGAAAACGGTGACTGGGGGCTTTTTCACATGCTCAGCTTGCTCCTGATTTTCTCAGAAGTCAATCCACAAGCATTGGAATTTGTTTGGGCCGGGTTCTTCCACATGTCTGCCCTCCCTTTATGTTTTCACAGTCATGAAGTCAGCCTATTTCCTTCCCCACATGCCTTCACCAATGATGATTTTCGAGGAGGAATGCTGGCACCATCAGTGGTGTCACTAATGGTGTCACAGCACACACACCCTTTAAAAATAAAGTCACCAAAATATCAATATATCGCTGGAGCATTGTAACAATAAGCTTTGGAGGTTTTTGTTTTGTTTTTTTAAATAAGTCTCTATACCCTTTCCTTGTGGAGATATGCCTTCTTTCCTTATATCACCACGAAGGATGAGGCTAGAGAATTAGTGGTTGTTGTTTTTAATGGCCAGGAACCTGACAAGCTGGTTGCCCAGCAAGGTGGAATATAAATTGAAAGTAATAATAATAATAAAAAAATCCTATTGTTATGGCATTCCAGAAATGTATTGATATTTTAGTGCCATTAAAAGGAAAAGAAATCACTCTTCTTCAGGGTGGGGGGAGAACAGAGGAAGTAGTTTGACCATGACAGTCCAATATTTGAACAGTGGGCTAGAGGTGGGTGGGAGTGGGTGGGACAAAGAAAACCAACTGAAAGATTACACATGAGGAAAAATCCAACTAAAAATCACCTTCCAGAAAAACATTGGGGTAAAGGTAATCTCAAAAGAACTGGGGGGGGGGGGGACAGACAAAACTCAAAAACCCAAAGTGAATACTAAAAGCAAAGAGTGTGTCCAAATGTCAGGGGACAAATCAAAATTATATGGGGCCGGAACCAACTAATAAACCCCATGTGGAAAAACCCTGGAAGGCTCCTGATGACAACAGAACATACTAGTACATCCCTGGATTACTCTAAGTAGGTAGGGTTTTGGCTGGCATTAACAGAGTAGCTCTTCACTTTGTTTGTTAACGAGGCCTTTCATATAAACATCTATTTAAATTTAGAATATATACTGCCTTCATCCTAATTGTGGCAAAAGTGGTTTGGTCCTCTGCCCTAAAAAAAACAAATACTTCACATTGCAGCAAATGATTATCCAAAACCACTTTCACCACACTCCACAAAGTCTGTCTTCGCTCTTACCAAGATTCTATTAATTTTTTTTTTAAAAAAAAAAACCCCGCTGTAATAGTTGCATAGCAATTCATTTGTATTCAAGTCATACAATTTGGAGAGTAATAAGCTCTTTGCTAATAAGCTGAATATGCAATTAACATACAATATTCATCTGTCAAAAAGGGAAGTTATCTTGAGGCATTGGCTGATCGAGACATAAAAATCTGGGACGGATGTCCCTGTTGTGCAAGAGAACGAAGTAGTTTTGCCCAGCTATAATCACCTGGTCTCTTTCTGATGCCTCTAGTATGTCTAAGAGGGTAGTATTATTTTCTGTATCTCAGTTTTGCTTCAAAAACTTGCTTTCATAATATTCATGTTCTTTTTCATTACTATTTTCATTGTCTTAGGGAATTCTGCCACTGCCTTTCACCAGCAGTTGTCATATGGCCAGATATGAATAGTCCATAAATGAAGCAGAAGGGGGGGAAAACTGTGTGATGGGGGGGGGATGCTTAGTTCTCTTCCAGAATGTTGTCATCAGACCCAGATGTTGCAGGCTAAAGAAATTCACAACTCAGATGCATGTCAGTGTGAATGCCCTATTTTCCAGTCCAAGCCCAAATAGTGTGAGCGTAAGGAACATTCCTACTGTCACCGCTCATTTTATGCTAAAGTTCCCATTGGCTTATGTTCTACAACCTTCTTCAACCAACACAATGGCTCTAAGAGAAATTTGACTGAGTGTCAAAGTGCCCCTACTCGGAACCTTAGAAGGAAACCAGACAGAGGGAGAACAGAAATGATATTTACTGTGGGGAGTAGAACTACTGTCTGGGTTAGTAAATTAGCAAACTCAAGCAACAAGATCCACCCTCCACTGTAATAACTAGTGTGAGAAAGTTGATATAATGAGCCGACCACACCAAGCACCTAAAACCATGCATGTTATTCTTTTCCGGAGGAGAGGCAAGAGGACAAAGAAGTAGAGCAGGCAAGAAAGCACTGAGGGCTCTAGACACCTATCTCTAAAGGTATCTGGGGGTCCAAACACAAAAGGTGAGGGGGTCTAAGCATTTGGGCAACCAATAATTCAAAATAATCCAAAGGGAAAGAGGACTCAGGACATGTTTTCTGTATCGACAGGTATTTCTGCAGCTGCACAAATACAAATAGTTTAGACCCAGCAAAAAGCACACACTGCCAGGACCCAGAGCATCAACCCTCAGCAGAGAGCCAAGCAGACATTCAGAAGGGGAAAACTGACTCCTAAGGTGTGTCAATCAGAAGCTTGTTGTGAAGCTGCACCCAGCGGCAAGACCATTTCAAAGTGTGAACATAAGAACATAAGAGACGCCAATGTTGGATCAGGCCAAAGGCCCATCCAGTCCAACACTCTGTGTCACACAGTAACCAGAAATACCAGTGCCATCAGGAGGTCCACCAGTGGGGCCAGGACATTAGAAGCCCTTCCACTGTTGACCCCCCCCCCCAAGCACCAAGATGATAGAGCATCACTTGCCCCAGAGTCCCTATCTATACCTTGTGGCTAATAGCCACTGATGGACCTCTGCTCCATATGCTTATCTAATTCCCTTTTGAAGCCGTCCATGCTTGTAGCCAACACCACTTCCTGTGGCAGTGAATTCCATGTGTTAATCACTCTTTGGGTGAAGAAGTACTTCCTTTTATCCATTCTAACCCGACCGCTCAACAATTTGGGACTTCCCAAGCTGTGGCAAAACAGGCTCTTTCTATCAAGGGGGATGTGAAAGATACTCAGCTGGCCCAGGTCTCAATAAGGAGTTCACCTCTCCAGATTTATTCCAGCCTCCCACCTCAGCACATATAGGATTCTTTACTGATGCCTCCAGCAGGCTGTGAGCTACAGGCTCTCTTTTCTGGTGACCTGCATCTCAGACTCTCAGTTTCTGTCTTTTTAGAGTAGCATTGGCAGCTCTGGGTTGGGAAATACCTGGAAATTTGGGGATGGAGCCTGTGGAGGGCAGGTTTGAGGAGGGGAGGGACCTCAGCAAAGTATAATGCCATAGAATTCACCCTCCAAAGTTGCCATTTTCTCCAGCTGAACAGAGCACCGTAGTCTGAAGATAGGGTTGCCAGCTCTGGATGGGGAAATACCTGGAGATGTGTGTGGGGGGGTGGAGCCTGAGGAGGGTGGGGTTTGGGGAGGAAAGAGACTTCAGTGGGCTATAATGCCATAAAGTCCACTTTTCAAAGTGGTCATTTTCTCCAGGTAAACGGATCTCTGCTGCCTTGAGATCAGTTGTAATCCTAAGAGATCTCCAGCCACCACCTGGAAGTTGGCAATCCTATCTGGAAAGCAGCTGAACTTCCAGGTGTTCTCCAGGCACCACCTGGAGGTTGGCAACCCTATTTAAGAGGATTTGCTCCAAATTAAAATCACCCTCTTACTTCAAATCTCCGGAGCGTGGGGGGGGGGCAGGCGGGAGAACATCCTTAAATTCCTCCTGTAGGAATTCAGAATCAGGCATCTTCTTTGCCTGATGTGGTAAGTGAGGCTGTAGTTGTGGGTGAGGGCTAGGATTGCAGATTCATGATTGCACCATTTCTGGAGATCTGGAAGTGACATCTGGGGGAGGGAGGGAGCTCCGCAGGGATAGAAGAAGAAGAAGAAGAAGAAGGAGGTGGAGGAGGAGGAGGAGGAGGAGATTGGATTTATACCCCGCCCTTCACTTGGAGTCTCAGAGCGGCTTACAAACTCCTTTCCCTTCCCCTCCCCACAACAGACACCCTGTGAGGTGCGTGGGGCTGAGAGAGCTCTGACACAAACTGCTCTTTTTCAAGGACAGCTGTGCCAGAGCTTGTGACTGACCCAAGGTCACATCAGCAGGTGCACGTGGAGGAGTGGGGAATCAAACCCGGTTCTCCCAGATTAGAGTCCACGCACTTAACCACTACACCAAACTGGCTCTCATATAATGCATGAGGCTACTTCTCCTAAGTGTCCACTTCCTCCCAGGGAACTGATCTCTGTAGAGTTAGGATCACACGTTGAACGTAACATGTAGTTTGGGCCTTAGACTAGGAGTTTGTTTTCAATTGCAGGGCTGAGAGACATAATGGGAAGAAAAATATGTATGAGAACATGTAGGGTGCCTTTCCTCATTACTACATGACTGCAGCCTCTTGCTTCTTCACCCTCTTAGAATTCAGGAGCAGATTGCCTCAGAGTACAACATTAAGCAGGGTTTTGAAGCATAATTGCTGAGTCCACAACCCATTTCCTCCAGTCCCCTTCAAATTTACTCCTGGCTACTGTTGCTGTTCTCCATTCCTCCTGTCAGCACTAAAGTTTAGGTCATTTTTTTGTTTTTGTTTTTTAAGGAAACTTAGCAACAAAGTAGAAGTGAGTATATTTCACATTCTATATGTTCAACTTGATACCTCATCTCCCATCCAAATCAGCTCTAGTGGGGCTAAGAGAAGTGATTAGCCACTAGCAAAAACATCTAATTTACATTTAACATCAAGGCTTAGGGGGAGAAAGTTGGGGGGGTGGAAATCAGCAAATGCATTAAAAAGTACTTTTTAATGCCAATTTCTCAGACTCTGTGAGAACAGTTTTTAGGCATCACAAAAGTGTACACACACACACACAGACAAAGCAAGACTGGAATGTATAATGTCTGTTCTAATTGCTTTAAATAAGCAAGTGAAAGAGTGTGGCTATTGCTTTAAAATGGGGATGCTCTGAACTTAGCTTAGGAGAGCTTGGTGGAAATTATCCTCCTCACTTATACAGTAACTAGCTACATTTACAAAACAATTTTTTTTAGTTTTCCCACAATTACAAAGCTTTTTAAAAATCAGATGTCCTACTAGACATGTTAAAGGAAAAAGGTTATTCACAATCCTGAAATAATACAAAATACAGTTGAAGTTGAGAACTGTTCATATTAGGGACACCTGCCACCAGGCCTTAACCCCACCATTAATCAGCTGGCTGGCGAGGGGACTTACCAGGAGAATGAGGAAGGCCCAAGTGACATTGCCAGCAACATGGCAATGTTACTTCCAGTGCACACTGGAAGTTACATCATCACACCAGTGATGTCCAGACAACGCTCTGATATTTGGGCAAAAAATATGGTAGAAGCCATACTTACCATAGAGATTTGCCCAAATACCAGAGTGCCGCCATGATGTTGCAGCTAGAAGCGATGTCACCATGTTGCTGGTGCCATTGCCTGGGCCTCTATCCCACTCCTGGTAAGTCCCTCCCATCCCCACTAGTTGCTAGGAGGGATCTGGTAACCCTAGTTCATGTGTATAAAATATTTGTAAGATACATGACGTTATTTTGATCGCCTTTCAGTTGATGTTTAGAACGCCCGACGTAACGTGCATATTGAAGATGAATGACTGATTAACACTACTTGAAGATGTTTGTATGACACGCAGAAATCGCGGCTAGGAAAATAATAGGACTGTTTGAAACCCTTATTGAAGGTTTGTTCAGACGAAGAGACGAAACGGAACTCAATCCGAAGGTTCTTGTCAGCAATCACTTTATAACGATCAAAATAACTTCATGTATCTTAATAATCACAATTACTTCATGAAGGTTTTTTAATTGTATTTACTGTCACAATAATGTTATTTACAGTTACACTTTGAGATTAATAATATACTGACATGATGGTTGACTATATCTAGCGTCTTTTATGCCAGTCTGTTTATTACATGTTTAGCCAGCTTTGGACTGGATTCTCCACTTTAGTCTGGATGACTCAAGGGTGGTGCAGGGAGCAATGATCGGAGGAACGAGGCATGGTGCGGTGCTGCTGAGGAGTGATGCGAGGAACGGTGTCCTGTCAATCAGTGCTCGGTGCTGGTCCGGAGTCAGAGTCAGGCTTGCTTATTGGGATCCCATCCTCGTCGCCAGTGAAAAGTAGTGGAGTTCCAGGTGTAGCATAGTGAAACCAGTTCACATTTATTGATTACATTGGAACAAAAAGAGATAACTTAACTGGTGCAAGGCTGGCTTATATTTGTGCACACACTCACACCCAACATACACCCAATTCCCATGATAGGTTCTATATACATGGCTCCGGTAATGATAGGTTCTTATCAGGATCCTAGCACTCTCATTGGTTCTCACTAGGATCCGCGGTGGCTATTGTTCTAGACCCGAAGGTCTGTGAGTCCAGTAGACCGCATGGCCAGGCACACGGGGTTGCAGCTATCTTAATACATAACAATGATGATCTAGGATTTTGCAAACTTCTACAATGTCATTCATGTCACTTCCAGATTTTAGCCAGAAGTAATGTTGACAACCTCCTTTTTCTCATGTCCCACCTCCCATAGTCTCCCAGGGGTTCCTTGCATGTGCCTGGCACCTACCCATGTCTCCCAAAAACTGAGCTGCACAAAATTGAGAACTCAAATCTACAGTGGGCTCTTTTTCACTGAGGCATGTTTTGTTTGCTTGTTTTCCTCCCTGTGGCATGAGACAAGTCAAGCTATTTTCCCTATAAGCATTTTTCTGTGGTGCAGCTGCTTTGTACTTGTGACAAAGCTAAGTGATATTTTAGTGCCTTTCAGCCCTAAGTCTTTGGGGAAAGATGCATATAAAACAAATAATACTTTTAATGGATGGGAGAAAGAACAATTTAGAATTAAAATTTACATCTGAGTCTACTTGTGTGTAGTTTAATGAGAGCACAATCGGCTTCTTGATAAAATTTAGGACCATTTAGTCAAATTAAAACAAGCGGTTTAGCTGTCATGTGGTCTGCAATAATAAGCCCAATTAATGTGATGGTTGGTGCCGCAGAGAATAAATTCCCACCAAATGGCACTTTAAAACAGTTTCAGTTCACATGGCAAGATTCCCATTTTCTTTTGTTAAATGGGATTGCCATGAAGCAACTTGGAAAAGGAAAGAAAATAAAAAGTGATTATTTTTCTTGTACAAGGTGAATGGTATAAGATTTTAAAAAGAGATGACAGTTGTAGTGGATATGGAAAGAGATGGGTTCCTCCATCCTCAGTAAGTTTGTCAACATCAAATTAGGAAATTCCTGGAGATTTGGGGGGGGGAAATCTGTGGAGGGCAGCAGTTGGGGGTGGGGCAGAGCTCAACAGAGATGTAGTGCCATAGAATCCACTCTTCAGAGTTGCCATTTTCTGATCTTCATAGTCTGGAGATTACTGGTTGTAATACCCATAGAATGCCAGGACCCATTTGGATGATTTTGATTTTGATCACCCTGATATTATATTTCCCACTGCAACAGCATCCAGTGCAATCATGGACTCCACAGTCAGTAAGTCAAGCAAGCAGAACTTTTCAGAAGAATTCCTCTTTAATACACAAAGCAAAACATGGACTTTAGCTCTCTTTACAAGAAACTTCAGAAAATCCCTTTGTCAAAGAGAATGCAAACGCTGCAGAAGGAAGACTTTGACAAACATGGAAAAGAAAGTAAGCAAGAAAGCAAATCTCCGATATGTCTTGGCCTAGAGGCATCTTACGATCTTTGGGCCTACTATATCCAAAGGGGGCCATATGGGTAATTTGTTTTTCCTTTCTCATCATGTTATAAGAACCAGCACAATTAAATTCAATATGCACAGAAGCTACTTAAGAAATAAAGGGATCAAATAGTTTTGATTTAAATCACACCTGCAACTTCCACTGCCCTTAAGTTGAGGTCAGTGGGACCTCCTGCAATACTAGGTGCCAGGGGTCTTGTTGTAGAAAAAGAGCTGCCGGAGCTCATTAGCATAACTCATTAGCATAACTTATTTGCATATGCCACGCCCCCTGACATCACCGGAAGTGACAGCAGGCCACACCCCCTGACATCACCGGAAGTGTGTCAGAAGGCCACACCCCCTGACATCACCGGAAGTGTGTCAGAAGGCCACACCCACCACAGGAATGCAGAAATAATTTTATGAAGCAAACATTAAAAACAACAGATATTGAAACCAGCCTAAATGCACCTAATGCCCCCCCAACAGGGGAATTCACCTTCTGCCTAGGTCTATAAATAAATCAATAAATTCCAGTTAGAGCCAAGGGGGCTATAGAGTTTTCCATACAGAATTCAGTTTGCGATAGGCACAGTTATACATTTCTATGCCCTCTGACTTTGATGGGACTATAAAGGCATAATTCTGCAGGGGATTACACCGGTGTGGCTTCCTGGCTACACTGATGGACAAGGCTGCGTTTGAATCCCCCACTCAGCTATGGAAGCCTGGCAGGTGACCTTGGGACCATCACAGTCTCTCAGACCAGAAGAACGTAAGAGAAGCCAATGTTGGATCAGGCCAGTGGCCCATCCAGTCCAACACCCTGTGTCACACATCAGCCCAAAACACCAGGTGCCCTCAGGAGGTCCGCCAGCAGGGCCAAAACTCCAGGAGCCCTCCCACTCTTGCCCCCCAAGCACCAAGAATACAGAGCATCCCTTGCCCCAGACAAAGAACATAAGAGAAGCCAATGTTGGATCAGGCCAGTGGCCCATCCAGTCCAACACCCTGTGTCACACATCAGCCCAAAACACCAGGTGCCCTCAGGAGGTCCGCCAGCAGGGCCAAAACTCCA
>NW_015161446.1:371998-414841 GCF_001447785.1 Gekko japonicus
AGCAGCGAGGAAGAGGGGGGTGGGCGCTCTGGCCTTTGCTCTGGCCGCTCCCAGTCCGGGAGCGGCCAGAGCAAAGGCCCGGGAGGTTGGCGGCCTCTTCCTCGCTGCTCTGGAGGGCTCCGGAGTAGCGAGAAAGAGTGGGGTGGGCGCTCTGGCCTTTGCTCTGGCCGCTCCCGGACCGGGAGCGGCGAAAGCAAAGGCCGTGGAGGTTGGCGGCCTCTTCCTCGCTGCCGGGAGAGGGATGGATGGGGTGGGGGGGATGGGAAGGGCCCGGGTGGGGGGAGAATTCTCCCCAGCGGAGCGCATTCGCACTCCGCTGGGAAGGGAAGGGCCCGGGCCTCTCTTTTCCGGCCGCTACACGCGGCCGGGAGAGAGAAGGATGGACGGGGTGGGGGGGATGGGGGAGGGAAGGGAAGGCCCCGGGGAAGGAAAGGCCCCGCTACTTACCCTCCTGCTTCGTCCTCGTTCTCACACGGAATGAGGATCGAAGCAGAGGGCGGGGTTAAGTAGGGGGCGGGGCTTCACCACGTGACCGCCCCGCCCCCTAGAGGTTCTCTTCCGGAGCGGCGGTCCGGAGCACTCCCCCCCGACTAGAGCCCTGCTAGGTGCTACTTAAAGGATTCGGTCTATTTTTTCCTGCTATCTGTTTGCTGATGTTTCCTTTTATGTTTCTCCAGCCAGATGAATGGCCATATGTGCATCCCTTTCATAAGTGTATATTGCTTGAGAAAATTTAGAGTGCCAACCAATTTGTTTTGGTTTTCTTATAGGGGAATAATTAGGGCCAGTGTTCCCTCTAAGCTGAGTTAGTGTGAGCTAGCTCACAGTTTTTTAGCCTCTGGTTGACTAATTTTTGTATTAGCTCAGGAAGGATGCTTCTAGAGAAAACTAATTTCTGCAGCAGCCTAATTGCTTGCTCACAGCTTTAATGCCAGTATCTCACAAAGTAGAACTTTTGCTCACAAGACTCTGCAGCTTAGAGGGAGCATTGGTTAAAGCCCAGCTAGACATTCATTTTTAAGGCCAACTTGTGTTCCCTGCACCTACATAGCAGCTGTTGGAAATGGCTTTTAAAAAAAATAAAGGAGAGACCAAATGAGGTCAGAACACCACAGCAAGGAGTGGAAGGGATCCTGCCTTCCCTGCGAGCCATTTTCCTGTATGGAAACTGCACTGGCGGGGTTATTTTCTGTTTTTTGCTGTTCCACATGGTGTATTCTTTGCATGTAGAGCAGCAAAAACAGGAATATACTTCTCCTGTGATGTTTCTGTGTGGGAAAATAGCTTGGGGGAAAGGCTAGAGCCCTCCTCTCCCTCATGGTGGTGTTTGAACCCCATTTAGGCTCCACTTCGTTTTTAAAAAGCCATTTCTAACAGCTGCTGTCTGGTTGAAATTGTTGTTGACCGGCTTACATAAAAAGCTACACATTTGAGCAAGGAACTTTGTGCTAAAACTTTGTCCTAAAAGCAT
Source organism: Gekko japonicus (assembly GCF_001447785.1). Classification (NCBI taxonomy): domain Eukaryota; kingdom Metazoa; phylum Chordata; class Lepidosauria; order Squamata; family Gekkonidae; genus Gekko; species Gekko japonicus. Next base: position 373,470 of record NW_015161446.1, read on the forward strand.
TCTACTTAGACCTGTCCTAAAAGCATCAGTATACACTGCCATGAGCTCCTTGGATGACAAGTGGGACAAAAATGTAGGAATAGTATGGCGATATTAAATATGTTAGTGTTTAAGGTGCCAAAAGGCTCCACTCTAGGGTTGCCAGCTCTGGGCTGGGAAATTTCTGGAGATTTGGGGAATGAAGCCCAGGGAGGGTGGGGTTTGGGGATGGGAGGGAGTGGGATACAATGCCATAGAGTCCACCCTCTGAAGCTGTCATTTTCTCCAGGGAAACTGATCTCTGTAGTCTGGAGATGACTTGTAATTTCAGGAGATCTTCAGGCCCCACCCAGAGGTTGGCAACCCACCTACACACATGCACTTACATGCGTGCGTGCACACACACACAAACACACTGTGTTATGTTGCATATACTGCCTTGTTTTTCATTTTTAATACAACTCTATTACATTTTTACTGTACGTATTATATTTCATTGCATTGTTTACCAATCTTGTAACTCCTGCTGTTCTGTTTGTATTTTACTGTGCTTTAATGTAATGTTCTTTAATTTTGTTTAAATTACTATGCAGTAATTGTTGGTAGTTTGCATTATGCTGTTCCTATTACATTGTTTTTCTTAGCTGTAATCTGCTCTGGGTATCAACAAGAAAGGTGGCTATATATGAAATAAACAAACATGTACATGCATATATTTTATGTGTATGTATGTGCATATAATATCAGCACAATTCCTTAATGGTTCGCAGTTTCATTTCCCACCCATTTGTAAAATAATCTTTTGTTTTGCAAAAAAGAAGAAGAAACGCCAGTCAAATAAGTACAAACATTCTACAAAAATATGACGAGATGGAGCTTTTTTCCTGTAACGACTTTAGCAGAAACTTGATCCAAAAAGGTTGTTTGTGCAAACTCTTGTGACATGCTAAAGAAGAGGACAGAATTCATTCCTAAATGCAATCGGCTTCATTAAAGAAAATCTAATGGAAGAAAAACGTTAAGATTAGCAAAGCGCAATCCAACCATTTTGTATAAATATATAAATGTCACGTTGATATAGTTAAAAGGGAGATGGAAATGAAATAAATTTTCTAGGGAGATGGGAAAAGATGGCAAGTTAACCATTCCTTATTGTAATGATCATTAAGAAGGATGATTGTCTTTCACAGTTCAGAGAAAGGATATCCATTCAGATGCCAATTTCAATTATAAATCAAATCTTCATCCTCCAGCTCCAGCATAACGTAGTCAAAACATTAGTTGATTTGAGCACTTAAGATTCGTGAAACAAATGTCTGGAAGAAGGGAAGCTTAATCATATCAGTGCTACATTACTTAACAATGCTTTTCATTTGTAGTCCATTAATAAAAAATAACATAAAGCAAAAAGGGAATGCTTGATGTGAATTTGGGAAGATGAAGAAAAAGTGTCTGCCAGAATTCAATGGCATAATTAAAAACTGCAGAGTAAATTGTATTACAATAATGGGCAGTTAGGAAGTTTATGATAGCTGACTTCTTCATCATGCACAAACAGGCAAACGTACCAACTCATGGGGCAAGCAAAATAGTCCTGAAGTTTTTAATTTTTTTCTCATTCCACTGGTTAAATCGGTTGGTCCCTAAAGTTTCAGAAAGCAGCTTATTCCCTCAGAATCTTCTTGGTCTAAGATGGTACTGGACTCACAGCTAGCTGTTCTACTGCAGACCAACACAGCTATCCTCTGAAATAAAACTCCATGGATACATGTAATGTGTGCATGGAATGCCACCTTGAGAGGACCTGTCAAGGCTTTTGGAGCCATTCTTACCACAATTAAAAGTAGACTGAGTGGCACTGGAAGAAGAAGGAAGAGGGGGAGGAGGAGAGGAGATTGGATTTATACCCTGCCCTTCACTACCCAAAGGAGTCTCAGAGCAGCTTACAAACTCCTTTCCCTTCCCCTCCCCACAACAGACATCCTGTGAGGTAGGTGGGGCTGAGAGAGCGCTGACAGAAACTGTTCTTTTTCAAGATCATCTCTGACAGAACTATGGCTTGCCCAAGGTCATCCAGCAGCTGCAAGTGGAGGAGTGGGGAATCAAATCCGGTTCTCCCAGATTACAGTCCGTGCACTTAACCACTACACCAAACTGGAAGTGACATCATCAACAGGCATCCAGCCAGTGACAAGAGACCCCTATATATATGGGAGAGGCCAAAAAGGCGGGGAGGGTGGGGTATAAACCGAATTAATAAATACATGAAATGAAATGCAGGGGCAGTTGGGAAGCAGCCAAAGATCCCAGTGGAGGCTCATAACTGTAGCAGCCAAGATGCTGGAGACTCTAGTTTACCAACAACAACACAAAGGGACGGCGAATGGTGAGGATGCCAAACAGAGCTGTTATTCAGCACTAAGGAACAGGAACAAGGCCCAAAAGGGAAAGGTTAAGACAACACCCTCCTTCCCTGGGACATTTATTTACTCATGCCCTGTAATGAGGTGAGACAATATCCTTTTTGAGGGGATAGAACTTGAATGACAGGCAGCTAAAAAGCCTAGGGTTGTTACCCAAATAGGCAATCTCCAAATTAGTTGGGGGAATTAGCTTTAAGGAGACAGAGCGAGAGGGTGAAACTGGGATTCTTCACCTATATATACAGGGATTTTTCCCTTTAAGAGAACTCTCAAATAAACCAGGCACATGTTCAACCAGAAAGGAATTCTTAAAAGGAAATAATAAAACAAAAAATGCACACAATGAACACACACACAAGAGCTAACTAAGACAAAATCAGGGAGGAAAGAAGGAAAGCTTTTTGGGGGCAAAAGAAATATTTACCAGTCTTGCAGAGGTCTGGGAAGCAGCAACAAAATGGCCAGCATTTCAGAAAGACAAGAGAACCCATGGAGTAGGGTGCGGACAAGAACATACACTCAGTGCTTTTGAGCAGGGTGCCACAATTATAGGGGGAAACAGACCCTCCGGCTGGGGTAATGTGATCTCCAAACAATACCTTGATGGGCTTACTGGGGATGGACAATTATTTGGGAGAGGCTTGATGACCCTATAAGTACTGGACAGGAAGAGCTAATGGGTTGGGTGAATAGAATTAAGTGCTGGTTAATTGTTGCTTGATTAAAGTAACTGTAAACTGAGGAAGCAAGGTGGGGCATTGATGGGATTAGTCCAGGTGTGAGTCAGTAGGTCCTGGGAGACACAGTGTCCTATAGCTATGCACCTCTCCAGGGTGTGGAGGGGGGTATTAACCAGTCAGCCGCTCTGACTCGCCTTCCAAAATACTTTCCCGGGCTCCTACCTGGCTGGCATCAATTTTGTTCTATTTTAGGCCAGGCACTGCCTTGCACTACAGTTTTCGAGATGATCTTTTAAGAAGGGTGTGTATGGTTATTCTAGCTATAAACTGCCCCTCAGCAGGAGCATCAGGAACATCCTCAATATGATGATATCACACAGAGGTGACATCATCACATTGGGGACCAGTGCCTCATACGCTTGAGCTCCAAGTGGCAAATCCAAGTGGCAAATTTGCCACTGGAGTTCAGGTGCTCCCCCCCCCCCCTTCTTGCAAATAGCATTTAAAGGGACCCTTTGAATGCTGTTTGCAAAAAGCAGGGGCCATGTGTGCCTGAACTCCAAGCAGCAAATTTGCCACTGGAGTTCAGGTACTCCCTGCCCCACTTAGAAGGGCACTCAAGCGTGGTACTTTCAATACATCCCCAACAATCCCCCTATCTGCTAGCCTAGTCCTGCTGTATACCACCTAGGTCATGGTGAGTCTTTCAAAAGCAACCCCCATGAGCCTTTGGGAAACATGCAAACTTGTTTCTCAAATGGCCTAGGTGGTTTACAGCAGGACTGGGCTAGCAGATATGGGAATGACTGGAAAAAGGTACCACTCTTAAGTGCCCTTTTAAGCAGCCAGGAGTCACTCTTGGGGATGGGGCCTGCAAAATCAAGGGATCCCCCACCCCCACCTGGGGACTAGCATGCCTAGCTTCCAGAGATGAGAGCGAGTTCTTTTTTTCCTGACAGGCTTTTTGTTCCCTCAGCAGTAGTTTGCAAGGCAAAAATTCAACAGGTGGTTATGTACCTCAGAGGAGATTGAGCAATAGGCTCAGGTGTTTCATGTCCATCTGCCGTGCTGCTGTCATTGACACAACAGTCTGTCAGAAAAAACAGATGGCACCTTACCTACTGATAATCAATTTCTAATAGATATAGTGGATAAACAAAACTCATGCACATGAACATAAACATAATTTGGGTCACCCGGATGGGGCCTGGAGTTCTCTGGAGATTACAACTGATCTCCAGGCTGCAGAGATCTATTCCCATAGAAAAAAATGGCATCTTCAGAGGACAGACTCCATGGTGTCATTTCCCTCCTCTCTCTACCCCCCTCCTCCCCAGGTACCACCCTCTAAACTTCAGGAATTTCCCAAGCCAGAATTAACAACCCAAAGGTATCTGTTACAAGTACAGACAGCAATTTTAGTGGGACGCCATAAACTGGTTTCCAAAAGGCAGTCATGCTTAATCTCTTCCTGCCACTTTATAGTGTTTGCTGGCAACCACGGAGAATAAGATATTGTCTGACCATTCAAAGAGAATGCCGAAATAATCAGAGTTTTCCACCCAAAATGTTCAAAAGCAGACTGTGGTTCTTGAAGAGTCTACCGTTAGGAAGGTAAAAACAGATTAAGCAGGGGTCCATTACGTGCCATGAAAATGACTAGGTCTTGTTGTATTCACTGCATTCATGGTAAAAATATCTTCAAACAGAAAGGCAAATGACTGTGATGTTTAGCTGGCTTGAATGGAAGTCTCAGAAATTCATTAGAATTTATGCTCACTACTCTGGATCGAAAGAATGTCTCTTACAGAATTTCATTCAGGCTTACATCAAAAGGCCTCCTTGAATCTGGATAGGAGCAGTTTTCATTCTACACATTTTATATTTGAGTTTGACTGTCCTTTCCCTTTACTCCCCTGAAAAGATGTGCTTTCAAGCAACTGATCAATGGAGCGCTCCCTTCTTAATGGAGCCGTTTCCAGTTGCTAAGCCTGACCTGCTATCTTTCTTCGTACTGTGGGGGTATTCACTAGAAAACCAGAACAGTACTTAGTTTAGGAACTGGGAGTAACAGTCAGCCCTCCACTTTTTAGAACAGGTAATCCAGTTATAAGCCAAACCAAACATCCTCTTGAAGGTATCATCGTATAACTAGCTTATCACAGACCAGTCACTCCAGTTTTCCCTCCTTCTACTCGCTGGAAGGTAACTCTGGGAAAGAAAGTAAAGGATGGAAACTACTGGAAGAAAGGTTAGGAACAGGGTTGCCAACTTTTATCCTGGTTCTTCTATAATATCAGTCTGATCCACAGCTATTATCAGGCAATGTGATCCCCCCCCCAATTCTATTTAGCAGCTTTAAGGTAAAAGTAAAGGTTTCCCTTGCTCGAAAGCCAGTCAAATCTGACTCTAGGGTTGCGGTACTCTCCATTTCCAAGTCGAAGAGCCAGTGCTGTCTGAAGACGTTTCTGTGGTCATGTGGCTGGCATGACTAAACGCCAAGGTGCATGGAACGCTGTTACCTTCCCACGGAAGCAGTACCTATTTATCTACTTGCAATTTCTTGTTTTTGAACTGCTAGGTTGGCAGGAGCTGGAACCAGAGAGGGGAGCTCACTCCGTCATGTGGCACTCGGGTCCTGAACTCCTGCTAAACCTTCCTCCTGCAGTTTATTGCTGTTCCCCAACAGCTCGTTCCAGGCCAGCAGGAGGGAAATGGACAATGGGTGCACCAGAGTCACACCAGCACATGATATTGCAGGGTTTGGGGTAAATCCAAACCCTGCTCCTGACATGGGGTTGCCAACCTCCACGTGATGGCTGGGATTACAACTGATCTCCCATTGACAGGGATCAGTTCACCTGAAGAAAAATGGCTGCTTTGAAAAGTGGAATCTATGCAGGGCTCCCAAGTACTTACCTTAATTCGGCAGGGGATGTATAGTTCTTTGTGGGACCATTCCCGCGGGGAAAATACAGGCACTGCACTATTCCGTCGCCCAGACGTGACGTAGGCACGTAGCCGGGCGACGCTCTAGCAATGGGGCTGGAAACTCGATGGCACCATTACTAGAGCGTCGCCCAGCTATGTACCTACGTCATGTCTGGGCGACGGAATAGTGCAGTGCCTGTGTTCCAAGCAAGAATCTTCCAGCGGGGAAGCATGTGTCCCCTGCCGGATCGAAGGCAGTTACTTGGGAACCCTAACTCTATGGCAGTGTAGCCCAAGGAATTTATGTGCCTCTTCAAATGTTGCCGTCCTCAGGCTGCCCCCCCCCAAGCTCCAGGTATTTCCCAACCTGGAGCTGGCAACCCTACCCAGATATAATGATATCACATCTGGTTTTTGCTGTAACTGAGGACATGTGCTGTTGCAACACTGGTGCCCTTGTCCTCACCCACATCCCACACAGAAGAATGCAAGGCACAGCTGAGCTGGCAGCCCTATGGAGGATGGCCTCTGCCTTTAATTCCCCACATTGTTCCCAGAGACACAGTGGGTCTTCAGGCCATTATCAGGGCATTATGTCACCAAGAAGTCAGGCATCCGTAGTTTTTTCATTCCTCCTGGGGCATTTCCTTTGGCCAGCAGGAATTAAAATTACAGATCTCAAGATTGCCAAGAGTAATAGGCATTTCTGACTTGTTCAGAAGTTTCCACAGTGTTGTTGGAGCTCAGCGGGAAGATCTTTACACACCTATTTCTTTCTCCAAAGTGAGTTTCGGAAACCTGTGGTAGAGAAGTCTAGAGAGAATGGAGATCAGGTCCTTTTCAGGATTATCTGGAAAAAGTACAGAAGTCTGAGATGGTGGGGTGGGATGGTTATCTGTCTCTGTCTGATACCGTCTCTTTCTTGCCTTCATGTAGTACTCACTAGGACAAATCAAAGTATTACACTCAGCCATTCACTGTCTTAATGCTAGCTTTTCTCCCTTCTCCCTCAGCCAGTTTGGTGCAGTGGTTAAGAGCACGGACTCTAATCTGGGAGAAAGCACAAAAAACCGTTGGTTAAAGATAAACAAAAATATATTAAAATAATATTTAATGCCAAGTTCAGTAATTCAGAAATACAACTATATAAAGCTAAGGTGTTCTTGCATGAAACAACAAATATACAGAAAGATAGAAAAATAAAGTCCCAAAACTTTCAGTGTGTCTCACTCCAGTTGTATTGTAATATCATAGTCCAACTTGACATGCATTCATCATGGAGTCCATCATGAGTCCACATCATGGAGTCCATCATGAGGCCAGCAGATGAGGAAGCCCCATTCAGTCCAGTGAGTGGTTCCCCTGCAGGCCCCTCTATGGAACTACAGCTCAATTAAATCTGATGGGGGAACATTTTAAACAAAGAACCACAGCCATCTGCAAGGCTCTCCCAAGGGCTGAAGAATGGTCGGCAGGCAAACAGCCACGGCTGCTCTTCCGCTGATCTTCTCCTGACGGCTGAAGAAGGCTGGTCAGGCAAATGGCTGCTTGGCTGCTGAAGTAAACTGTTCTCTTTTTTTGGCCCCCCGGAGGGGTTTTTTATTGCATTTTTAATTGGACTACAAACTACAAAAAAAATAAGGGAAGGGAACTACAATTAAGGAGAAAGAAAAGATAACCACTACTAACTAAAACCCCAAGAGTAGGAGATCATTAAAACAGCTGGAATACAAATTTTTCCGTAAATCGCTAATATCTTTAGAACTTAGTCATACATGCTAAAATATCTTTTAAATCTTAGATTTAACTGTTAGAGAGAAACTCCAGAGCATCTCATTATTAAAAGCTATACTTTCAAAGGCACAATTCAGAGTCCTTCAGCCTTCATTTTTTCTTATCTTGTCTTTTCCTCAGTTTGTATGGACTTTTAGGGGCAGCCGCCCCTTTTTTAGAAAGAGAGTCCTCTCCGGAAGACCCTGAGTCCAACTCGCCACTGGACTTGCTGTCCTTCTCCTCTTTATCCACCTCCTCTGGCTCACCCAACTAGATTCTCAAAAACTCCAGTGCTTTGGAAACAGAGTCAATCTTTTCTTTTTTCTGGAGTTTGAAGGTTACGTCCTCTGGAATTAACCACCTGTAGATGATTGCATTTGTTTGAAGAAAAAGAATTAAATCTTTATATTTCTTTCTCCTTTGTCTTATTTCAAATGAGATGTCTTTCAAGATCCTGATAGTATTGTCCCCAATTTTCAAAGGTGCCCCCGCAGTCGCTCTCAGGATAGAATCCCTCACATGCCTCTTCGAGAATCTCATTACTATTTCCCCAGGCAGATTATTCTTCTTTATATATACAAAATAAGACCTATAGGCAACATCCATCTCACTCATAAGGTATTCCGCCTTCAAATCTGTCACTGGGGCTAATGCTTCGCTCATCATTTGCTTCAGATTCTCTCCTTTGGATTCTGGGACACCTTGGAATCGAAGGACCAGGTTTGCCTTCTCCATTTGTAGCTGTAAAAGTTGTTCTTCTGTAGAGACTTGTTTCTTTTCCAGTTTTTGCACCTTTTTCTTCACCTTTTGAGTACTGGCATCAACTTCTTTCACTTTCTCAGCTGTTTGCTCTGTGATTTTAAGAGTCTCATTCAATTGAAGCTGCTGAGTAGTGATGCTTTGGTTCATCGTTGACAGCTGTTTCTTGAGATTAGTCATCTGTTCCAACAGGGGGCGCAGGGATTCTGCCAGCATTCTAGCCAACTCGGTGGTTTCTTCCAGACGAGGGCTCCCAGTTACTTTCGTTTTTGAAAGTTTTTCTTTCTCAGTCCTCTTCCCCGCCATCTTTATGGATTGTTTACTTTCTGAAAATTTGCTAAAGTCTCTGAATATATGCTCATACGCTCATCCGTGCCCTGGTAAGGCTCTCCCAACAGATTTCAGCTTTTTTACTTCCGCTCCCCCCTCGGATCTCGCTTTTTAAATCATGTGCATGGGAGGGGCCCCTCCTCCGCTCACCTTACTTTCTAGTCCATGGGGTGGGAGCTTTCTTTTTAGATTGGCAATTACGCTCTAATCTGATTCACAGTTCATATTTGGTCTTGCGACCTCGCTGTAGCTCCGTTTAAACCGCTCGATCTCCAGCGCTTGTCCCGGTCAGCGTCACTGGTTCCATATGGACACACAGCAGGAGGACCATCGGGATGGAGAAGTGCCTCAATTCCCCAGCATCGGGCTGGTGAAGAGGCCACCTCTCAAAAGTCCCATGGCTAGGAGCCTTTCAACTAGGCTCCAGGGGGGTAGCGAGACGTGGCCCCCCTCCTTTCTGATGGTGTGCAGATTTCATCCCTGAGAGGTCCGGGAGATGAGTCTGCTCAGCATGTCACTATAAACCGGAAGTCCAAGGTAAACTCTTCTGATTGGAGTTTTGGCAGGAGCTGGCTCTGTGAGCGGGACTCAGGCACACCTTCTGATGGGCAATTCAGGCAGCCAACTGATTTTGGCAAGCATAGAATGTTGCCATGCGAAAACACGTTTATATATAAGTACAAGATATTTCCGAATTACTGAACTTGGCATTAAATATTCTTTTTATATATTTTTTGTTTATCTTTAACCAGCGGTTTTTGTTCTTTGTACCAATTCATGTATGCTGGTTCCTCTTCTTTTTTGGTTTTCTAATCTGGGTGAACCGGGTTTGATTCCACACTCTTCCACTTGCACCTGCTGGATGACCTTGGGTAAGCCATTGTTCTGGCACAGCTGTTCTTGAAATAGAGCAGTTTCTGTCAGAGCTCTCTCAGCCCCACCTATCTCACAGGGTGTCTGTTGTGGGGAGGGGAAAGGGAAAAGAAAGAGTTTGTAAGCTGCTCTGAGACTCCTTCGGGAATAAATCCAATCTTTTTTCTTCTTCTTGAAGGCCTAATATGTAGGGTTGCCAAATCTGGATTGGGAAATATTGGTGATTTTGGGGGTAAAGCCTGAAGGCAGGGTTTTGGGAGGGGAAGGACATCAGTGGCATATAATGTCATAGAGTCCATCCTCCAAAACAGCCATTTCCTCCAGCGTAACTGATCTTGTGCTGCTCCGGCAGAGGCTAGAATAGTGAAATATAGGGAATTGTTTTCTGCATCTTTAAATACAAAAGGGATTGTGAGAGATTTAGTTTTGGTAACCTTAAGGTCAGCTGGTTAGGGGTAGCCTTCCTGATTGGTTTTATACAGCCTTCCTTTCCTTTGATACTCAGTTGTTTGTAATCTTTTTAGTTAAGCAGACGGGAGAGATTCAGCTCCTGTTACCACATGAATCACTCAGACTCAGGACTTTAAGGCTCCTATCAGCACCAGAAAAAGGGACTGTGAGTATTTATTTATTTATTTATTTTTCACATTTGTACCCCGCCCTCCCCATAGGCTCAGTAGAACTGAACCTTTGATGCTTAAGAGTCAAATAAAAAGTTGAATCTAAACAAGTGTGACTGTGCGTTAAATACTTAGCAGTCCTTTATATCAGCTCCACAGCTGTAGGGAACTGCAAAGATCTCTATAGCCTGGAGATAAATTGTAATCCCGGGAGATCTCCAGCTACCCCCTGGAGGTTGGCAACCTTACTAAAATGGGGAAGGGAGGAGTAGATTTTCTACTCTTTCATGTAGCCAGCTAAGTTTGGCAAAGGGAACAATGTGATTGGACAGTACTTCATATCTAGACTTCTCAGCAAGAAAATAAATTGTACCATAGTTTGCGTGTCTCTAATCCAGAATACTAAATGAAGACTTGGCAAGCGCATCTGTTTTGGTGAAGTTACTAGCATTCCCCCCCCCCATAACGGAATTGCCAGCTTTCTCTAGTGACCTCAGCAACAGATGTCTCATTAGCACCTGAGCTATGCCAGTTTCTCTGAAGAGCTGCAGACTGATTAAACACATGCTCCATTTTTATCTCTTTATGAGTCATTACTTAAAGGTTTTATCACCAGATTGCCACACTTAATTACGTGTAGCCTTAATTAAATATGAACATTCTTAGACCTGGGCTCTTTTATTTATGCGTCAACCCTCCTCTGTAAAATATTGAGCCGTTTGCCAACTTTCAAGTGACCCTGATCCTGTACCTTTAACAGCAGCAGGCAAGCAGATGTTTATCAAACTGTAGCAGGAGACCTCCCTGCCAGGACCTCCACTGCTGCTTAATGGGGCCAGCAGGGGAAATTAAGGGGGCTTCCTTGACATGATACCAAGGCATGATGTCATTTCCAGTGAAAAAAATGGAAATACTATCATTGCAGTGGGATGACAATCTAGGATTCCTAGAGTGTCACCCTGACACAATGATGTCACTTCCAGTTTTTTGCCAGAAGTGATGTCCATGTTTGTGTTATATTTAAAAGATGGTTCCTCCCCCTCAGAATCTCCCTAGAGAGGAACGATGTAATGGGATCCAAGCCTAAGTATACAGCACATATTGCTGGAGACAGGAAGGGATGAAGAAGGAAATGTTGCTTCTGTGATACTGCTGCCCTCTGCCTATCCTCCAGGCCAAACCTCTTCTCCCTTGGTCTTTCACTCAGTCCTATTCCAACTAAATGCTGGCATAGCTCTAAGGCCCATGCAGGTGGAGGTAGGTGCAGGTAGCCTTGGTATCCTCTGACAGGGAAACTGGTGAGTGGCACAGGTTAAGTGACAACAGTGAAATAAAGCAACTGCAATGTGAGTTGTCCTGGGGTTGTTGCATCCTGTAGTGGGAGGCTGGTGGTGATGACAGAGTCAACAGGCATGTTGGTGGCTAGTTGTAGGAAGACTTGAAATCAGAACTGGTTCATTGTTCAATGTGCACAAGGTGACAGTGAGATAGTGTAAGAGACAGACTGCCTGAACCCTGACCATGTGCATGAAAGAGGGAGAAAGGGGTGCATGCGTCCATGTATGTGTGCATGTATTGGGCTTTTGTATCACAAGAGAGCTCTAAAATGGCTATCTAGAAATGCATCAACATGCTTTAATTCTTTTTATTCAAAAGTCTACTGACCTCCAGTATAGGGCTGCTCTGTTATCTGGGCAAAAACTCTATGGTAAATTTGGCTTCTACCATAGAGTTGTTGCCCAAATACCAGAGCATTATCCCCGACATCCTGGAAGCATCACACCCAGGTCACGTGGGCAGATATGTAGATACATCACTGCACATGGGAGGATCTTCCCTCTTTTGAGGGGTAAGAGCCCTCCCACTGGCCAACTAATTGGTGGCAGGGAGGTAGGGGCTGGCACTGGGGGAACCCCGCCTCCGCCTGGCAACCCTACTCCAGTATATAGTCTCAATGTACGCAAATATAGGAGAGCTTTTACATTAGCATGCTGTAACAATTTGCCATCAGCAAACTGAGAGGTCATTACAAGCAGAGTCTTTTAGCACTCTTGGTTCCTTCATAATCTACATGTGATATGACTTGTAGTTTGTGGCTTTATTTTGTATGCGTGGGTTTTTTTGTATGTGTTTTTGAATTGATTCACCCTTGAGGCTAGTTTCCATCATTGTTCCTCATCTTAAAAATGGTATACACATTCTAGATAATGAATGTCTTGACTATATAATATCCATGTAGCCTTAGTCTGTACCTCATCTCACTTTGGGGATCTAATTCCTGCCTTTTTTGATTGTTATAAATCCAGATTGTTCTGTGAGGTGCTCATATAATTGGGGGGGGGGTGTGCTTGATTGATGGCAGGTGGAACTTAAGCATATGGAAATACCTGCATGCCTGAATAGAACACTTTTTTGGTGCAGTTTTTGGGTATACTTGGTTAATAACCATTTTCCGTACCTATGTCGCACCCAGATTTTTTTATTTCAAGTACTGAAAACACTTACATGGTAATGAAGAAATCGGGATAATTCACCTTGAAATATAAATATGTTTGGGGGCAGGGGGAAGCATTGCGGGAAGCCAACCAAAGGGGGGGGGAGGTAATGTGTGAAATGGATATGAAGAGGGAATGTTTTTAAATGTTGAACATGTAAATCCAAAATAAAATTTTTTGAAAAAAAGAGAAAGAAATCGGGATAATTCCATTTGCTTACTTTCTATATGTCAGGCTAGTGTTAAAGGCATAGGAGAAGTGAAAAGTGGGACACCTATCACGTCTGTAATATTTAAGGTCTCTTGGCTAAAACTTGCCCTGGCCCACATAGCCTGGGCCAACCTGATCTCCTCAGATCTTGGAAGATAAGCAGGGTCAGCTCTCATTAGTACAGCACCAACATTCTCTCAACAGAGGAACTCTTGTCAGTCAAAAAAACAACAGCATGGGAGCAGCAATGACTGAATGCATGAAGGTACTCTTATACCACATCAAATCACTGGTCTATGATAGTACAGTATACTTTGACTGGCAGTGGCTCTCCAGAATCTCAGACAAGGATCTTTTCTATTACCTACTACTTGATTATTTTATTTAACTGGAAATGCCAAAAATTAAATGTGGAACCTTCAGCATGCAAAGCAGATGCTCTACCACTGAGCTGTGATCCCTTCCTTAAACCCTCGAAGGAATCCCAGTGACCAGAATGGACAACCAAATGTTTCCCAGGAATGGGCCAGCTCTGTAAAATCAAGCACTACTCACACTAGTTATTTGCAAGGAGATTATAAATCCACATTTTATGACACAGCATAGTGTCTGTTCAGAAGTGATAAGTAGTGTGAGAATATGCTGTATGGGAACTACATGATTCTTCAGCATCTTCCTGTAAAACATGTTTTTCAAAGTATGATTGCTGCAGTTTGCAAATTGCTGCAGTTTGCAAAGATACATCGATTCTCCTTTTCTAAGGTTGTTTGTTGCAGAGGTATACCAAGTTTCTTTTTTAAAATGTTAATCATATTCTGTAAACTTTACTGACTGCCACGACCACTTAGCTTAGGGTTGCCAAGTGTGATTTTCGCCGCAGCGGGGGACTCCCGGCTGGCGGCTGGAGTGGGCACACGCGAAGCACAGGCGTGCCACATCCACATCACCCGGAAGTGACGCGACCACACCATGGTCCCACCCCCAGCGTGCCTGGCGTGGCGCGTCACTTCCAGATGATGTGCACATCGGGGTGGGGTTCCCCCTGGGGCCCAATCTGCCGGCGGCAGGTAACGGGCCTCTGGGGCGGGGTTTTCCCCACCCCCCGGGGGGACTTGGCAAGCCTAACTTAGCTACATGCCACTCCTTATTTTGAGAAGGTTGTTTCTTAGAGTGCAGGATTCATTTGCTCGGATCCTATGAATGAGTTCTGTGTGCACTAGATAGGTCCCTGCCATTGAGCATGGCATTGGACATGCTTTCTCTTCCACTAATGTTTCTGTTTGTGCAAGGGCCACTAGAAACCATTGATCCTGCACAAATGGAAGTTTTAGCAGAAATGGAAGTGTGCTTTATGGCAAAGACAGCCTAGGGCACATACAATTCATTCATAGGATCCAAGCCATAAAATATGCTTATAAACCTTGAGCATTAGCAAGTGTCACTGATAGTTTCTCATTTGTGCCATTCCTTGTTTTGAGGGGATGGTTTACACGAGCTCAGAGAACCTGACTAAAAGGTTCATAAAATACAAAATAGTGGAAGTTTATAGATCAATTCCTTGTTGTCCAAAGTTACCTCATTTTCACTGACCATGTATGATGTATATATAGCTGCCCTGGACACAATCTAGGTAAGACACAAAGTGAAATTCAACAACTACAATGAGTTCACTGGAGCATCACACATTCAGAAAATGCTTCCTCTTGCTCCTAGAGGAGGGCAGTGCTTTCCACAGTCAATTACTATTCAAGTTTCTATTTAATGAAAGGGAATGAGAGTCACTATCTGCTTCCGAGTTTAGTCAATCCATTTGTAGCCTTCCCATCTGGGAAGCTCTAGGTAGGTAACAATATGTTTAAATTCATACACATGCATATATAAATACAGCTGTTAAAACAGCAAATCCATACAAATAGATTACCTCTCGGTAAGGAAGCACCTGCTCCTGAAGAGCCCCCTGTTGTGTCAGGCAAGTGAGTCATGCTAAAACCAAACAAATTTCGCCTTTAAAAACTAAAATATACACAGCCATGGCATCCTTTCGTGTATCTGTCCAGGCCAGGCCTCATCCCCTCTCTTCCACTTTCTCTTTCCTGTTGTGTTTGATCATTTCTAGGCACATTCCCATGGCTCCTTCCCATCATGTTTCTCTGACTATCTGCATATAGACATTCTGTTCCTCTGGCCTTCTTCTCCTCTCTCTCTCTCTCTCTCGCTCTCTCTCTCTCTCGCTCTCTCTCTCTCTCGCTCTCTCTCTCTCTCGCTCTCTCTCTCTCTCGCTCTCTCTCTCTCTCGCTCTCTCTCTCTCTCGCTCTCTCTCTCTCTCACACACACACACAGAGAGAGAGAGAGAGAGAGAACTTTCCACTCAAAAAATGTGCTTGAATATGTGCTTCATTTCACCATTTGGTATGTCATATTGTGTGTATTTGGCTAAATGAATGCCAGCTTAGGGATGCCAGCCTCCTGGTGGGACCTGGGAATCTCCTGGAATTACAGTGCATCTCCAGACTACAAAGATCGGTTCCCCTGGAGAGAAAATGGATGCTCTGGAGGGTGGACTCTATGGCACTGTACCCCATTGAGGTCCCTGTCATCCCCAGGCTCAATCCCCAAATCTCCAGAAGTTTTCCAAACTGGATCTGGCAACCCTATCCCCCATCCCCTGCCAGTGGCCAGGGGGACCTGGCAAGCCTACAGTGCCCTGCAAGGTTGTAAGAGTACGAGGTGGTTTGTATGCATGGTAGAGATGGAGAAACAAAACAGTGACCTCTGAGATCGGCTGCTGCTCTCCAATCTGGCCTTTCCTCAGAGATGCATAAACAGACTCATAATCAACAGCATATTAGTCATTGTGGAAGCAGAACTTGGTCCATTTCAATGTGTAATGGTGTGTGACCAAATTCAGTTGAAAGCATGGGGATGGGGTGGCAAGTGGGCTGCTTCTGCTACCAGTGGCATGGCAGGGCCCTGGCCAGCCAGTCAGGCACTGGCCTGATCTGGTGAGGGGTCAGGACCAGTGTTCCCTCTAAGGTGAGTTAGTGTGAGCTAGCTCACAGTTTTTTATCCTCCAGCTCACACATTTTTGTCTTAGCTCAGGAAGGATGGCTCCATCGCAAACTAATTTATGCAGTAGCCAAATTGGTAGCTCACTTTAATGTCAGTCGCTCAGAAAGTAGAATTTTTGCTCACAAGACCACAGCTTAGAGGGAGCATTGGTCAGGACCCTGTCGGGCAGACTTGGGGAGGGAAGTCTTCCCTCAGGTCCACTTGGCCAGAGTAAAAGGGTCCCTGTTGTGCCAGTTCTTGCAGTTAGCCTCCAGTTTTTCCACACTCACCCCTCCCACTGTCTGTGATGTATGTGGGTTTGTTGACATCTGACAAAGGGAGCTTTAACTCTGGGAAGCTCATATTCCCCAAAATCTTGTTGGTCTCTAAGGTGCTCCTGGACTTGAATCTAGCCCAACATGGCTACCCTCTGATACTTTTTAAAGGGAGCTATGTTCAGTCTGAAAGAGTATATCAGGGCTTTTATTGTATTTTGCATGCTTTAAATTTGGACTTGTAAGCCATGGGGAAAGGTGGGGTTGTATAGGTTTCTGCCCCTCAAGCCTGTCCAGGAATGAGGGGAAGCCTATACTTTTTCAATACATTACACAACAACCCAGAGAGGCAGGCTACCCACTCTGGATTTCAGAACAATATGCCACCAGAATCCCTTTTTAACTAGTCCCGGCTTTTCCCCAAGGGAGGGATTCCAAACTTTTAGGTTAGCCTCTGGGACAGAACACACTAGCACCTCCTCAGAGATGTACACTTAATGCTCAATGGTAGCGTGTGGCCAGGTAGGCACAGGAAATAGGCTTGGAATCTCAGTTACAACATCAAAGACCAGTTAGAAGCCAGAATAAGTTTATTCAGTACAGAATTTAGCATAGACTAGAAAGGATTTCAAAACAAGAAAGGCTAGGGCAGTTTGGTTTAACCAAACAGTACAAGGACATATTTACCAAGTCAGGAGCAATTATCAGTCCAGAACAGTCCATTGTGATAATCCAGTAGCACCAAGGGATCTTCCTTCAGGGATCCCATCTTGTGCAAGCATGTGCTCAGCTCACCAAGCAATCCTTTGTTCTCCCCTAGACAGCATGGCAGGACAGCATTTCAGGTGTCCATCAGAGAGCTCACAAGCAGGAACAGAGAGCAAGAGACAGAGAGAGTCTCTCTCCCAAGGGACCAGACAATTAAACCCCAATCTAATCATGACTAGCTGTGGCCATCAGCCAATCAGGAGTAGCAGGGTGTGTGGCCAATTATTTAGTTGTCATGGGTACAAGTGGGGATAGGCTGGAAGTTTGGAAACCACGCCTGCAGTCACATGGCCCCCAACTCCAGCTTCTCCCATCGCCTACGTGCCTTCTTACATGAGGGCCTGCCTCCCCCCTTAGAGGTGTGAAGGAATGTGGTTTATGGCATGGCTATCGAGGCCATCTGGGCCTCACCATTTGGCTGGTAACAAGAAACACAGCATGCCATCAGAATGCAATCACAGGAGAATCCAGGAGACATTTAGAAATCAATATTTCTATACAGGGGTATAAATAAATAAACAATAAAGTGTTGGAATCCTTTGTCTCTGGAGAACCACTACACCCTTGCATGAAGCTAAGTGGCTTGCCAAAATGGTTTTTTTGACTCGACAGCAATGAGACTTCAGCTTGAGGCTGCTTTCTTGCTCTGTTTTAGATTGTTCTATGTTGGTATTGATTTGGTGGTTGTTGATTATGCTGTGATACGGTGTAGTGAATTTTGGTATACATTTTATTTCTAGTTTATTTTATTGCTGGTTGTTTGATTGTGGACCATTTTGTGCATTTGATAGAGGAAATGATATAAAAATGCTAAAACAAATGAATGAACCTCCCTAGCTGTTAAAAGCTAAGTTAAATCAAAATTATTTCCTACCTGTATAGATGATGGCTCCCGCTTTGGCATAAGACTGTGTGAAACTGCTCATGCAGGAAATAACACTGAAAAAACAGACTTAAATGCACATCAAATGGTAGAACTTCTTAAACAATGCAGTGTTTTTCCGTTGACTTTGTTAGTCTCGAGACTTTGGTCTTAAAGATGCCAGTGGACTCAAACTTTGTTCTAATGCAGCATTGATTTATTCTTTCTAGCTACTGACTGATCTGCTGGCTGTTTATTTACACAACTGGCTGCTGAGTGGCATGCAGCAATAATAGCTGGGGGGGATCATTGAGCTTTGTCAGAATACACAAGCATAAAACAATGCTGATTGCACTGTATTGTGGATCTGTGAAAAGTAATCTGATGAACTGTCTTGAACTATTAATGAGCAGCTGAACTGCTCAACAAAACATCACCTACCTGCCGGCAACTGGTGAACAGAGTAATAGCTGAACTGGTGGATGTCCAAGCATCCATATCAGTAACAAAAGACAGCTTTGTGTGGTATGAGGATTTAAATATAGAATGGGGTGATGAGTGTAGAAATAGACACATTAGAGTAATATGCACCCCTTACTTTCCAGTTGGATTTGGGAAATCAATCAGTCTCTGCCTAATCTGGTGGCTGTGTGGGGCTGGCCCTGCTGCCTAAGGTTGGTGTGAAATTAGGCTGGCAACCAGCGGGAGGCTTATTGGGGTGAAGGAGGGGCTCACAGGGAGCACAGAGGTGGAAATATTGTTGTATAACACCATGATCACATCTCTGGCTGAAAAAACAGAAGTGATGTCACCACATCTTGGTGACACTCAGTGGGATTCCTAGAGGGTCACTGCAACATGGAGACATCACCTCCAGTTTTTGGTGAGAAATTATGTCATGATGTGCAGAGTGTCAGCTCCCCTCCTTTCCTCTTGCAAGCAAGTTTACCATTGTGGGCAGGCAATTGCCCACCACCAGCAGATGCATGTCAGTCCTGCATGATATGGTGGATGATTTCAGCCATATCAGCATGATATGGTGGATGATTTCAGCCATGCTAAATTTGGTGATGTGAAGACACTGCCCTGTACTATTGATGCTATGCTTATGTGTGCAAAAGTTACAACTGGCAGCAAGATTACCAGTGTAATTCAGAGAAACTCATCTGGATACTTCTGAAAGAACTAGACAGGCTGCCAATTTGCATCTAGACACAATTTAAAGTGCTGATAGTTATCCTTAAAACTATAAATGGTCTGGAACCAGGATATCCACCTACTTGCCTATAACCCTGCGCATAAGCTAAGAACTCCAGCCTAGGGCCAGCTTCATGTGTCCTTACCTTCATGAGCCTTTTCAGTTGCGGCACCTCACCTTGGGAGAACACCCTCCCCATCTGGTACCATTTTAGCTCCCAGTGAATACTTTCTTTGTACCCAGGCTTTTTGTTCTCTGTCCTGTTTTGACGGATTTGCTCTCTTCAGATTTTATTCTTTGATGCTACCTTTATTATCAGTTTTACAATTTACTGATCTCTTGATGAGTAAAAATATATATATCCAGGTTACGGTCACATGGGCCAGAAAAAATGGGGGGGGGGAAGCGAGGCTATTTCCTCCAAAGGAATTTGACCTGCAATTGCATGATCACAGAGTCCTTGGAAGCTGTGGGCACAGCCCACTACTGCATGATCAGACGCAACCGTGGGTGAGTTGGGGGGGGAAGTTGCCATTTGTTTCTGATGCGCTTAAACGAGGAATCAATGAATCTCATCTCCACACTGAGGGCTCCCTATGGAGTTTGCGATGATGTGCATACTGAGAACGGGGTGCATACTGAGAACGGGGTGGGGGGGTGGGGAACAATAGGACAGAGTTGGGATGGCCAGATCAGACCATTCTGATGCCATGAGAACGCGCTGGAGTGATCAGAGGAAAGTCTGTCAGCGGCCCATCACAACCCGTTTTCTACCGGATTTCCCCTGTTGTCTTTTAAATCTGCTTCTGCGGCAGAGCAGAACAGGTTGCCAACAGCTGCGGGGTGCTTCCCAGATGTTGTTGTTTAAATCCGCCTGACATTCGTGCCTATGGCAGATCTAATTGTGCGTATGATCACAGCCCCACTGTTTTGTCGCTGGTATTATTGTGACTGTGTAAGCTTTATAAACTGCAGGTTGAGGGACTGCAGTCTAAAAATGTTTAAAATAAACAAAGCAAGTAATGCGGGGTATAATCTCAGCTCACTGCCACTCCTGTCTCGCAGTCCCTTTGTGAAGACGCATTTTGGTCTCAGGATGGCAATGAGTTGCTAATGGCATTTGAAGCAAGCTTGCTATACAAGTAATCTGTTGCACAGTCAGACATCGCCGAACTGAATATACATCCCTGCATCAGATTAAGAGTGCTATCAGTTGAAGTGCCAGCACGAAAAGCCACTGAAAAAGAGTTTTAAGAAGAGGGAAATTGTGCATTTCTGGGAGTTTTTTTTTAAACCAACATATTGCTGGATCCTAATCTAGGCAATTGCCACTACCATGACCAATCTTTCAAGATTTCATTCAAGTTGATGCACTTTAAAGATATTTTGCTCAACTGGAGATTAATTGCTGTTTAAGTGCTGAGAATTCCTAATGATCTCCTGTAGTTAAACAATTTCTCTTTTCATGACATCATCAGCATTAGGAACTTCTGACAAATGCCCAGCACTTAAAAGGCCGTTTCTCTGTGATGGGAGCATTGATTCATCCCTACAACCCCATTAAATAAAACAAATAAGACAAATGCACTTTTAAAAGACGTTTAGGGAAGGGATGGATTTCTTAAATGCTGTATCATCAATCTGGGACCACTGCTTTTCTTTAGTTATGATTTACAATGGGGTGTCAGTATAACTAGGGACCTGATTAGGAAGATTTAGGGCACCTTCTCACATTACTTTTGTCGAGTGAAATCTTCCCACTGCACTGGATGACATGGTAGTGGTGGAAAGTGCCATCAAGTCACAGGCAACTTATTGTGATCTAGTAGGGTTTTCAAGGAAGGAGACATTCAAAGGTGGTTTGCCATTGCTGGCCTCCATGTTGCAACCCTGGTATTCCTCGGAGGTCTCCCATCCAAATACTAGACAGGGTTGACCCTGTTTAGCTTTTGAGATCTGACATGATCAGGCTAGCTTGGGCTATCCAGAAGACCCAAACCAAGCATGTGGGGATGTAGCAAGGGCTCCTCCCACTCGGCCAGGGGCTTCCAGTGTCACTGAAGAGAAAAAGAAAAGGAGTCTCAGTACCACCTTGCCTGTTCTGCAAAGGAATGTGAGAAGGGACTTCAAGCATTGCAAGTTCTGCCTTCCTGCATTGCAACATATGTGTTACAGGAAGAGGTTCTGCAATGTTCAAAATTCTGTTTTTGAAACTCAAGAATGTGAATTGACTTCTGAAAAGAAAAATGTTAGGAAACATCAACATTTAATGTTGGAATGGATGGCGAAGGTTTCTGATCCCTTCAGGCTTGCTTTAGCTTACAGATGGTTGTCAGAGGCCTTGAGGCAGTCCAGAGGTCATCTACAAATCTTGGAGGGGATTCAGAATTTGGGGGGACATTTGAGATTTGAAGATTATAGGCAGGGCCTCCTTCCGAGCTGCCATGGCTTCTAACAGCAAGTGAAAGAAAGCTGTTTTCAAACTACTTATCTCACACGTAGGATAAAATATCAAATCTTAGATTCAATGTCAGATCCTACAGGCCTTAAAAGAATGGCACTTATACAACTAGGAATCAGACCCCAGTATTAGGAGAGCCACTGTAGTTTAGTGGTTGGAGTTTCAGACTTAGGTTCAAATCCCCACTCTGCCGTGGAAGTTTGCTGGGTGACCTTGAGCCACGAAGAGAACAAAGAAAGCTGCTTTGGGTCCCCATTGGGAAGAAAACGGGGGGATATATGAATTAAATATATTAATTAAAACTAAGGAGTATGCTGATCATCATCAGGCACAAGGGTCTTATTGAATGTACTCAGGTCCTCTACCTGTTCCTTTTTGCTAGTCCTCATCTGTCTTTTTCCAACAGATAGCTACAGGACCATGTCATCCAGGTCATCTTGCCAGCCAGTTGCAGGCTATGGACTACAGTTGAAGACTAGGTGCATTATAGACAGCAGAAAGGACACAGGCACCCACAGTCTGGATGCATTTGAAGAATACAACAATGTGTGATTCCAACAAATTGTACTGGTCGCTGGCTGGATAAATAAATAAATTAATTGATTCCAACAATGAAAACAAAATTCCATTATTGATTTTCCAGTGCAATGTGTAAATGTCTGTTGAGGGTACTTCTCAAGCAGTTGGATCATCTGGCTCATGAATAAACAAGAACATTCCATATAGAAGAGGAGATACTGTGCTGACTGTATAATCATAAACTCTGGGATTGCTGTTCCTTTGAATCTTGTGACATGAGTTTTCCTGCACAGCATTCTGTGGCACAGGCCCCATTTGGTCTCATTTTCTAGATGAAGAAAACCTAAGTTCCTATCTTCATTTAACTATGAAGCAGTCCTTATGGACATTCAAGATGGCTTATAGTAAGAAGAAGTCAATACAACAACAACATTATAGTAGCCATACGTATTTAAACTATTCAGAAGACCCTGAATGTCTACATGTAAATCATATTTCTCAAACTGTATAGGATTAGATCCAACCAGTTGTTCAGCTTGGTGAAAATGGAATGAGAGATCCCTGTGGATCACCAAAAAGGGCAATACTGTGGATCATGAGACTTGCACAGGCAAAATCAATGTGGGATGGGGGCTATAGTAAACAGGGAAATCAGATGTTTTTGTGTAAAAAACTGGCTGGATCCAACTGGCTGAACAAAAACTTCACTCAAGACTACCTAGTCCAAGTCCACCATACCCCACTGGCTCCTGGTTTTGATGTCACTGATGAATGGAGTCTAGAAGTGATCTTAGTGTCCAACATTCCTCTTACAGTAAACAGATTGCAGGAGATGCACCTGGTGTAGGCAGCATCCACACCTGTGCTATAGATCTTCTCATTAAGTTGTCTGAAGAGGTTTGGTTGCTAAGAAACCATTGCTGAAGAGTGTCAGAGTAATGTGGTCTTATTTGAAATGTTGATTAATGAATGTACAGATGGTGAACAGAGTATACCAAAGGCTGGGCAAAGTGTTTAATTTAAAGTCTGGAAAGTCAATATGAAGTGACAGTCATCAAGTTAAATCCAGGCAAAGCATGTCAGAAGAACCAGGAGGGGGGAGGCTTGTTAACTACTTGATTAGAAGTGCCCAGACGTACACCTCACTAGTGTATGCCAACCAGTCAGATCATGTAACTGAGAGAAAAAACAGATAGTCTAACGCAGTGACAACTATTCCACTAGTACTGATGTCAAAATGCATTGGATGTAAAGATTTACGTCATGTGATTTTGGTCATAATCTTCATGGTGCAAGTATGAGCATTTGAAAAGTGAGTCTATAAAATTGCTGGAGAGATACAGTGTTGTTTCACACAAGCCAGAATCAGCCCTGATGAAACTGATCCAGGGCTTGGACCTAGATCCCTAAAGTTGTTTTCTAGGCTCCATTGTATTCATGGTGGCACATTCCTGGTGACATCAATACTTTTTCATCATTCCCATAGACAGTTTACTCATCACTATGGGTTAAGTAGGGAAAAGCATGATCATAGAATCACAGAGTTAGAAGGGGCCATACAGGCCATTTAGTCCAACCCCCGGCTCAATGCAGGATTAGCCTAGAGCATCCCTGACAAGCGTTTGTCCAGCCACTGCTTATAGACTGCCAGTGAGGGGGAGCTCACCACCTCCTGAGGCAGCTGATTCCACTGCTGCACAACTCTGACTGTAAAAACGTTTTCCCTAATATCCAGCTGGTACCTTCCAGCCCTTACTTTAAACCCATTATTGTGACTCCTATCCTCTATCCTCTGCTTCCAATTGTAACAGCTCCCTGCCCTCCTCTAAGTGACAGCCCTTCAAATACTTCAGAAAAGCAATCATGTCCTCCCTGAACCTCCTCTTCTCCAGACTAAACCTCCTCTTCTCCAGACTAAACATTCCCAAGTCCCTCAGCTTTTCCTCATAGGGCTTGGTCTCCAGGCCCCCAATCATCCTCGTCGCTCTGATGGCCATGTGTGATGGGCCTAGAAAGAAACGTTATGAATAATTAGGAACATACAGAAATATTCATCTTAAGAGGATGTGCAATAACATGGTGCAGAACATGTGATTTGCATATATAATCACCCAGATTCAATTCCCTACATCTTAAAATGGTGGGGGGAGAGCAATACCTCAGGAGAGCTTCTGTTCAATCAAGCACTCTGTTCTGTTCACATGGTTGCTCTTTACATGGTTGATGGGGAGAATCAGATAGCCACCATGCTATTTTAGTGCCGCTCTAGCTGAATGTAGATGAATATATGAGCCTCAACATAAAGAATGATCACACCTCACCATAGTGAGCAGACATGGTGTAATAGCTAGAGTGTTTAACTTGGATATGGGAAAATGGGTTGGAAGTTGGGATTCTTAAATATTCCCCTGATTCAGCTCACATTCTGATCGCCAGTAGAAATCAGGGAGCCAGTCGTTCAAAGGACTGTTCATTTGTTCATCCCAGTTAAGCACAAACTAATCTCCTTGCTGTGCTCCAGCACTCAAGGAGAAAGGGGTTTTGGTGGGTTTTTTTTTTGGGGGGGGGGAAGCAGAAGCCAGTGTTCATCTCATCAACCTCCCCCCTCAGCTTCTTCCTCAGTCATTGACTTGAAAGGATATAGGAGATGCTTAGGACAGGGAGGACAGATGCTATCAGTTGGTTCTTGGATGCAGTTTTGGGATGGATGAGAACTAACAAGCTGAAACATAGGGCCAGATCACAGTGCATGACCAGACATACATCAGAGGAACTCACCTTTAAAAGCACTTTACTTTCATCAGTAGAAAGGACACGGGGGAAGGGCTTTTGCCTCTTTTCTCTGGCCCCACATGTCCTAGGAAATATTTGTTGGAAGTGATTCATCCTGCTGGCATAGTGCCATTTCCCCCTTTCCTGGACCCCCCTCCCACTAGTTGCCTGACATTGACTGGCAACCTTATGCCCAGTGTGTGCTGCCAGATTCTCATGAGGGGAAATGCCCTCTTGAGAGATGGTATCCTAGCCATCAAGGCAGCCCTGCCATTCCACTAACTCCCTGGAAGCTATGCCAGGCCATTGATGATAGCTGCTGGGGCAGTGGTTGCTCTTCAAAAAGGGCTACTTGGTTAAGTCTGGAATCTTCACCATTCTCACCTGGGGGGGGTGCGGGGGACGCTTGATGAAGCTCTGGGCGCAAAAATTGGTGGGAAAATAGCATCACACAACACTCTAGGAATTCCCCTCGTCTATATGATATCACCATGATGTCATTACCAGGTTTGCAACCAGAAATGATGTCATGGCACAGTGCTATGGTGGTATCAAAAGTGCCAGCCTTTCCAGGCCAGGACTTTTGGGTTCAAGGGGAGTGCATTGCAAAGCAAAGTTACAGAATACTTGAGAGAGTCTAAACACCCAAGCCTTGGTAGGTTGCCACCAGGTCTTTCCATCTATCCCAACAGCCCAGGAGCGAAAGACCAAGTCTCCCGGCTTCTCAGGGAACTAAACCAGAAAAGTCAGCCCTGCAGAGTGAGACTGTGGTCTGTTTCCAAGACAAAACAGTTACTTTGGTAGGTGGTCAAGAATCAAGACTTTTGGATTTAGGCTTTGAGGTTAATTGAAGGCAAAAAGCATGACAGAGTAAAAATATATTTATTAGGGTGCAAAAATATTTAAAACATCAGACTAGATTGTGAAGGGGTAAAATAACAAAATCTAAGCATTTCCAGCATAGCTAAACACATAAAGACACGGTTCTAGTTACCCTTTCCAGGTTTGCAGAGGCAGTCAGTTCACCAAGACAAGATGTTCACACAATCAGCCCATCCAGGCAGGAATCAAGATGGAATGCCATTGCTGGGTTGCTTCTAGGACTATTGACAAGACCTATCCAATAGTCACCAGGCACCACCATTCAGTAGGAATAGGAACTAGATTTATAGAAAAGGGCTTCTGATTGCTCCTAGGCCTTTGACCCAATCAGAAACCAGAGAGGTGATGTAACTCTCTCTCTGTTGCTAGGATCATGACATCCCATAATGAACAAGAGCAGAGGGGAGAATCGAAACCTATCTGCACCCCACACACAGGTGCTGCTAGCTCAATTGCCTGGGAATGTGCTAATTGGTAGCTCCAAGGGCAGTTGGGTAGCTTGGTACCATCCTCCAGCTGAAAACAATTTAGCTAGGTCACAGCACACTCTGCTATCTC
Organism: Gekko japonicus; assembly: GCF_001447785.1. Lineage (NCBI taxonomy): Eukaryota > Metazoa > Chordata > Lepidosauria > Squamata > Gekkonidae > Gekko > Gekko japonicus. The sequence goes on from NW_015161446.1 coordinate 399,886, forward strand.
TCTGTCTCTAGGGAAAGTTTCTGCAGGCCGGTTTACAGCCTAAACCAAAGATGTTTTACTTGTAACTAGAACAGGAAAACAATTTTCTTTACAGGTGGTTTGCAGAGTCTTCACCTCCCCAGTGCTCCCCACATTTAGACACTGCAGCCCTGCTCACATGAGAACACACATCTATCCTGCCTGTATACATCTCTTTGTAAGAAAGAACAAAAGTGTTCACCTTACAAGTGAAACTGGGGATCAGTACCCAGATAATTGTGGTCTTTCAATCACATGTTCAGCTTTACAAGCACCTGTGTTCTTAGGAAATAAATAGGGATGGGCACAAACTGGAAAAAATATGGTTTGTGTTGGTTCATGGCCAAACCATGAACTGAAGCATGAACCAAATCAAATTGGGAGGTTTGTTCACGAATTGAACAGGTTCATGGTCTGTGGCCCCGCATACCCCATTGAAAGGGACCACAGTCCCTTTAAACAGGGTTTGCAGAAAACTTTAAAGGGATTGCACAAGAAAGACTAAAACAGCTGAGTGGCTGGGAGCAGCCTCCTGTTTTTGCAGCTGTTTTTGCAGCTTTTGTGGGGAACAGAAAGCAGAAGTTTAAAGGGACTTGTTTTCTGCTCTGTCCAGGAACCACCATGAACTGTAATGAACTGCTTTAAAACTTTGTGGAAGTTCATGATGGTAGACCCATCATGAACTTCGGTGGTGAACCATGAACAGAGAAAAATTCATGACTAATTTTGCTTCATGGTTCAATTCATATCCACCCCTAGAAGTAAGTAAGTTTTCTCTCCTTCTATTACAACTAGTTTACAGTGTATTATAGGAGAGTAAAGGCCACATTCTAGCCAACAAATCCTGTTGATTTGAATTGAATTCCACATATGTTGAGCTATCTCATTGGAATAAACAATATTCACTGCCAGTGTTCCCTCTAAGCTGAGTTAGTGTGAGCTAGCTCACAGTTTTTTAGCTTCCAGCTCACAGATTTTTGTCTTAGCTCAGGAAGGATGGCTCCAGCGCAAAGTAATTGATGCAGTAGCCAAACCGCTTGCTCACAGCTTTAATGCCGGTAGCTCACAAAGTAGAATTTTTGCTCACAAGACTCCACAGCTTAGAGGGAACATTGTTCACTGCTGCATCCAAATTCACTTTTAAAGAGCTCCAGTTTTCTAATGATAATATATGCAAGTGTAATCAATTAAGTGATTGAAAACTTATATGATTAATCAGATGCTTTTATCAAGTTGACATCCTTATTAAAACAACACTTGGCCGTATTTGAAGAGAAAGAACAAAAATAACAAAATGTAACCACAAATGTGTACATGGTTTTGGGAGGAATGTTTAGAAAATATGTTTTGACTGTTTCATGTTTCCAAGGTTTCTCAAAATTACTTTTTTTTTCTTTTAAAGGGCATCTATAAACCACCCCAAGGCTAAACAATACATCCTGAAGTGAAGCAGTATGTGTTTTCTAACTGGGGAGAGAAAACGACTGCTCTAGGCATCTTCCTGATACAAGTGGTACCCCTTGGAGTTAAAATATGAAAAGTGATGTATTAAGTACCTTGTTTATTTTCCTGTTGTGAAGTGGCATTTGTCCATGAAACACAATCCCTCCTTCAGAGAAGTGATTTGTGGTAATTTCTCTTGAAACTAAACCTTCAGCTCTAATTAAGGCAGGATTCAAGGAAACATCTGCAGCTTTCTGTCAATCCATTTCCGAGGTGTCTGTCTCTCACAGTGCAATCCTAAGAATGCTTTTCTGGGAGTAAGCCCCATTGAATAGTTTGAGTTGGATTCTGAGTAGACCTGCTTAGAACTACTCCCTCAGCTCCTATTATAGCTGTCAGTGGAGGGCCAGTTACTGGGATCACAAATTATAGTGAACACATGTGCTATCCTTGTACAGTGTACACTTGTGGGTTTTTAACATATGTGTTGAGCAATTCTTGTTACATTCAATGGCTGATGGTAACTGCACATTTATCCAGGTACCGGTCCCCACTTTCATTTATAAAGTGAACACATGTTGGCTCTTTCTTACAGACAGATGTTCACTGTAACATGTGAACAGGGCTACCGTGGAGTGATGGTCAGATTAGGGCTGGGAAGGCCACAGTTCAAATCCCCATTCAGCCAGGAACTCATGCGGTGATCTTGGAGAACTCACTTTCTCCTAGACTCAGCTATTCAGAGGGGTGTTGTGATTATAAATGATGAAGGGGAGAGCTATATACTATACTTTGCCATTGAAGAAAGTGGGGGATGGTAAACAAAATTCTCCATTAAAAAAAGAGAGGTACCAACAGTGCTTCTCTAATTTCTGTATTTTAATTCTTTGAAGATCATTTCACAGGTCTGTATTCTATATGCCAGAATATCCTGTTATTATCTACAGCATATGATTCATTGAGGCAAGCAAAAATAGCCGCCCTGAGCCTGCCTTGGTGGGGAGGGCAGGGTATAAATTGGAATGAATGAATGAATGAATGAATGAATGAATGAATGAATGAAAATATTCTCTATTCATTGCCCTTTTGCTGTCTTCGGGTGCTTGAAGTTGAGATAAATAATGCTTCTTTGGTGTAGTGGTTAAGTGTGCGGACTCTAATCTGTGAGAACCGGGTTTGATTCCTCACTTGCACCTGGCTGGATGACCTTGGGCAAGCCATAGTTCTGGCACAGCTGCTCTTGAAAAAGAGCAGTTTCTGTCAAGAGCTCTCTCAGCCCCACCTACCTCACAGGGTGTCTGTTGTGGGGAGAGGAAGGGAAAGGAGTTTGTAAGCCACGACTCCTTTGGGTAGTGAAGGGCGGGGTATAAATCCAATCTCTACTTCTCTTCTTCTACCACATCTAGAAAAATATGTCTGACCTGGCTGGGTCACAAAATTGAGTCCATAGAGAGCCAGTGTGATGTGGTGGTGAGAGCAGAGTTCCCTAACATGTTGCCCATAGGTACCATGATGGTGCCCACCTGTACTTTCCCTAGTGCCTCCTGAGTTTTAGAGGAAATGGGTGGGGCCATTTTAAGGCAGGGCTTTTTATTTAGCAGGCCTCATTCAAATGAAAAGGGTTTCTATGGTTTCAATAGCAGCCACAGGCACTGGGGGATGTGGACTGGTAAGCACCCAGACTTTCCTTAATCACTGTGTTGATACATTCCCCCTTCAAGCTTTTGTTTTTGTTTTTAATCCTGCTTCTCTTTCTTTCTTCTGCAATTCTTGCAAAGAGAGCAGAGATATCATGTTTGGAAGCAATTTTGGGACTGGTTCCACCACCTTTCGCAGTAGGATTGCCAGCTCCGGGTTGGTAAACACCTCAAACTTTGGGGAGTGGAGCCTGAGGAGAGTGGAGTCTAGGGTAGGGATGGACTTCAGTATGGTAAAATGCCAAAACAGTCTACCTTCCAAAGGGACTGTTTTCTCCCAGTGAACTGATCTCTATCACCTGGAGATCCATTGTAATCCCAGGAGATCTCCAGCCACCACCTGGAAGTTGAAAGCCCTATCTGGCAGCCATGGGTTAGTGCTTACCAGCTCCACTCAAAATTCCAAATATGCCCATGGGGTCAAAAAGGTTTGGGCCCCCTGGGTTAGAATATCAAGCTAGGATTTGTGAGACGGTGTGGCCGCACTAGGGGCCAGTGGGACATCTTAAGTGACTTCCACGGGCAACAATTTCACCCAGATGCAATGGTGTTCCTTGAATTTCTCTTTATTGCAATGAGCAAAGTCCGCACAGGCTTCCACACAAGCACAGTTCCCTTTATCTGCTTGCTTTGCCCCTTCAAAACCTCAGGGGGCTGATCTGTGCCTCTGCCTTGGGGGAGTTCTACCTGGCCTGCCCAAATTTGGTAGCCCTATCTTACCCCAGGCCTCAGCTCCTCCTTTAAGTTTCTCTTCCTTCTTTTTCTGAATTCTCTCAGCTTTTCACAGCCAGCTTGCTTTCCTCTCCTCCTTCATCTCTCCTGATATCTCCTTTTTTATCCCTGGAGCTCTGTCAAGACTCTTCTACCTTGTTCTGAGTGAATTATTTCCTTATGTCAACCCACCACCCAGGAACAGGACCCTCCTTTGATAACCTAACCAAGAACTATCAAGGGTCAGGGTCAGTCAGCTCACACTAACAGACACCATAAAGCGAAATAGGCCTTATTGGGAGTGGGGAAAATTAAGGGGAAAATGCTAAAGACAATACAGTTCCAGTGAGGATTCAAAGTACATAAAATCAACAAAACTAACTGCCTGGATACACTTAACTGAAGGGTCTTACAGCATGGCTGTTAAGGTCTCGAAGCTCTGGCAAACTCAGTTCAAATCCAAGCAGTGTGATTCAGAGTAGATGCAAAGGTAAGATGGTATAGCAGAGACACGGGCAGAGAAGCTTAAGCAAAGAAAAGGAGCCATGCCTATCAAAATAGTCTACCTTTATAGGAAATTTAGGCCACTGATCTGCTGACCTCCTTCAGTGGATTAGGGCACTGTCCCTGGAGGGCTTTTTAGAACATGAGCAGAACTTCCCCTCCCAACTCTTACAGCTGTGATCAGTACGTTAATTATCAGGGCTGGCTGGCTGATGTCTGTAAAATGGTCTTGAGTTCATATGGGACACTATTGGGAGGGCTACTGTCAGCAGTTACTGACCTGAAAAGAAAAAGGGGAGGGGAACCAATCTTGCAGATATAATTTTACTCCAGGAAAGTGCATTCCCTTTACAAGCTCCACCCACACTGACCAAGAGCAGCACTGACCCTCCCTTCTCCAAGCCTTGCTCGTCTCTTAATCCCTTCCTTGCTTTGCCCCCACTTTATTTGGGTTTCCATAGGGCTAGATAGAGGCCCTTGCTGTCCCCCATTCATCCAGCTATAGCCCTGGGCTGGCAAATCTGTTGCCCCTGCTGCTATGCTCAGCCACTTCCTGGTGGGGGAGAGACTCTCCTGCAGGTGGTGGTGCATCCCCTCTCCTGATGGGCCCAGCAGGCTGCTACTGCCTTCTTGACAGGTGCCCTGCCTTGTCCTGGAGCAGCTGCTGCCTTTGGCCCAGTAGGTACCTCTGTGCCACTCCCAAGTTTGAATCCCCACTCTGACATGGAATCATGCTGGATGACCATAGGCTGGTCAAACATTTTCAACCTGTCCTACCTCTGAGTTATTGTGTAGATAAAATGGAAAATAGAATGATGTAAACTACAGGCCCATAACCCCCAGTGAGGCCCACGGGGCAATGCCCCTCCTGAATCTGTCTTGCCCCCGCCATTCTCCAACCCCAAAGGAGGGGAGCAACTGCCGGAGCAGGAGGAAGAGAGAGCCACACTTGTTCACCATGCCCACTGGGCTCTCCTTCTCTTTCTCCATCCTCCAGAGGAGGCAGGCAGGCAGGACAGCGGGTGAGCTCACCAACTCACCAGGGCGGAAGGGGAGGAGCTCACTGCTGGCTGCATGTGACCCAGATGGGCTGGCTGGTGCAGGCACAGTGAGGTGCCAGGGCGGGCCTGGTCAGGCCATTGTGATGAGCCCCAGAGCAGAGTGGATGGTGGGGGCAGCTACTAGCCTGCTGAGCTTGCAGCCCACTGCCTTTACTGCCTGCTTCCTCCATGCCTGGAATGCAGGAGAGGGCAAGGAGAGCCCAAATGAATGGAGTGGCAAAGGAAACCCAGCACCCCCCCCCAGTGCCTACATCACTTCCAGAACTGACGTAGGCTTCTTGAGGTAGTGCCCCCTCACTGAAAATGTTCAGGCTATGGGGCTGATACCATTTGAGGAGCAAAGCATAAATGAAATAAAGTAAATAAAAATAAATAAATAGAAAATAAGATATACATGGCCACATATGTGACACTTTCAGAGCTGGTGTTTTTTTTTTTGCAGCTGAACTGAAAAGTTAAAATGGTACCATGTTTCTCCCCATTGTTTAAAAATTATACTCAAAGATGGAGATTTGTAGGCATGAAATGGCACCAAATCAATCTCACCATCATACACTGTGTAGCCCTAGTTAACATTTTTTTCATTAATTTTTCCCATGGAAAATAATAGCATAAAAACTGTATACATGAGAATATGTAGAATAGACATACTAGTCGCAGAGGCCTATCAGATGCTTCAGACAACTGATGTGTACATCATAACAGAACATATTTATTATTATGAGTTTCATTCCAACCTTCTCCTTCACCCAAGGAGGTCAGGGCAGCATGCACAGTTCCCACCACATAACTTTGCTTGTCCAACTATCCTATGAAGAAGGCTAGGCTGAAGGATATGGAATGCCCCAAATCAGCTAGAGAGCTTCCTGGAAGAGAGGGAATTTGAACATTAGTCTCCTTAGCTCTCATCCCACTATAACTTTGGCTGCCAATTCCATGTTGGAAAGTTCCTGGAAATTTGGGGTATTGGAGCCTAGGGAGGGCAGATATTCGGAGGGGAGGAAGTTCAGCAGAGATGTGATGCTATACAATCGCCCCGCCAAAGATGCCGTTTCCTCCAGTGGAAGTGATCTCTGCAATGTGGAGGTCAGTAGTAATTCTGGGGAAAATCCATGTCCCACCTGGAGGTTGGCAGTCCTAATTATAGCTGTCTGCTTGATAGGTACAATGTGCATTTCCCTTCTTTGACTTTGATGCAAAAAGAAAGTAAGTTACCAAGGAGATTTTCTTTGATTTCTCCTTTTGGTAATGGGTCAGGCTCAGTCACACATTGCTTGTTAATTTTCTGCCCACGTGGGTACAAATTCTTCACAGGAATAGGGGCTGCATCATCAGCAAAGCCTTTGGGACATGCAAAACAAACAAAAATCTCAACAAGGGCGGGGAACAAAACAATTCTAATTTACCAGCCCAAGTTTTATAAGCTTTGAGATTTCATTTGTTGTACTGTATTTTTGCAGGTTTACTAAAAAAATTTAATAGCATGCCACAGTGATTATATTTAGTCAGTAAATTTCAGAGTTATATACTTGTTTATGACAAGCTGAGATCCAGTCTTACAACATATAAAAAATCATTATATTTAAATATTTATTGCTCTATAAAAATAGTGGGCAAATAGATCCTACAAGAGGTGGGACCCACGATACTCGCGCGGGGAAGGGGGAAGAGCTCCAGGCAGAGGAGGAGGAAGCAGCAGCAGGTAAACCTTTGCTGATCTCCTCCAATCCCCTCCCCCATCTCCTCCACCCCACCCCCGGCTCCAACGGCGAGGCAGAAAGGGGACCCGTGATACTGGGGGGGGGAGAAGAGCTCCAGGCAGAGGAGGGGGAGGAGGCAGCAGCAGGTAAACCTTTGCTGATCTCCTCCAATCCCCTCCCCCATCTCCTCCACCCCACCCCCGGCTCCAACGGCGAGGCAGAAAGGGGACCCGTGATACTGGGGGGGGGAGAAGAGCTCCAGGCAGAGGAGGGGGAGGAGGCAGCAGCAGGTAAACCTTTGCTGATCTCCTCCAATCGTGGCCATGGCTTCCAGCCGCTGGCCAGCCAAGGCTCCCCCCACCACCGCCATCACCAACAGCTCTGCCACAGATCCCCGAGGTAAGTGCGTTCCCTGCGCATGCGCACGGAACACAGTTTTACTTTTGGGGGGATTTAAGTATCCCCCCGATATTTTTTCAAACTTTTAAGATTTTTGTGCACACCTGGGGACTGCCCCAAGTGTGCACAAAAATCTCCCTCCCCCCCAGGTGCCCCGATGCGCGGATTTAGGTATCCGCATGCATGGGGGCCACTTCGCTATTAGATATATAGATTTGTGATCCTTGAAATTGGCATGAACAGGCAGATAAAAGGGAGAGGGGGGTAAAAGCAGAAAAAAGGAACCCTGTTTGGTTGCCTGGTTTTAAAAATATTGGTCCTTTTTTTCCAAACCAGAATCTCATCAGTTTTGGAAAAGGTGATCAACAGTGGCAATTACTGGAGATTTGGGGAGGACTTCAATTTTTCCTAGACCCTGTGGTATACCATTAGGGTTGCCAGACCCCAGGTCCAAGCGGGGGATGCCCTAGTTTCGGGAGCTTCTCCCCACTGCAGACCAGTTGGCTGGCGGGGGAAACCCCATCCCTAAACAGGGACATTGCCGCATAATGTACCAGACGCAATGACGTCACCTGGAAGTGATGGCATCCAATGCTCCCTCTAAGCTGTGGAGTCTTGTGAGCAATAATTCTACTTTGTGAGCTACTGGCCTTAAAGTTGTGAGCAAGTGATTTGGCTACTGCATAAATTACTTTGCTCTGGAGCCGTCCTTCCTGAGCTAAGACAAAGAGGTGTGAGCTGGAGGCTAAAAAACAGAACTAGCTCACACTAAACTCAGCTTAGAGGGAACACTGATGGCATCACATTGGAGACATTGCACAATGTCCCTGCCCACCCACAGAATGCCCCCCAAATTTCTTTGCTTGAGCAGTGAGGAGACCTGGCAACCCTATATGCCAGAGGTATCAAACTCATTTGTTACAAAGGCTGGATGTTACTTTGTCGGACCGAATCATGTCTGTCATAAGATGTGATGCCAGGTACCAGAGATACAAACTTTATAAAGGACACAGGCAAACCCAATTAATAATAATATTTTTTACTAAAATATAAACAAAAGCAATTGATTCCTAGGAGTGAAAGCAATTGATTTACTGGGGAATCCACAAAAGCCCCAATAAGTGTATTTAATCCTATGCAAGACTAGTTTTTCCCAAGGGATAACATACCCACCCCGTAGTAATTTTCTTTCACTTCTTGACAGCTTTTATCATACACAACTCACCATGTGTACCGGTGTGCCTCCCCCTCCTGAGCAGCCTCTTGCCTCCCCTTCCTCACACCAGTTTCTCATGGGCCGGATAAGAGACCTGAACAGGCCGGTTCTGCCCCTTTGGCCATATGTTTGACACCCCTGCTTTATAGAACCCACCCTCTGAAGCTGCTGTTTTTTACAGGGAAACTGATTTTTGTAGTCTGGAGTTCAGTTGTAATTCTGGGAGAAGGCAAGGCCACACATGGAGACTGGTAACCCTATCAACCTCTCTCTCTGCAGGGGGGGTTCTGTTTGCTTGTTTTTGTTTTTGGTATAGCACTCACTAAATTCAGCTCAAAAGAATCTGTTTTTGCAGAATGGAAATTTCAGTTTGTTTTCAGTTAGGGTTGCCAAATAATTCTTCGCCGGGAGCGGGGGGCTCCTGGCCGGCGTCGGGTGAGTGCGCGCACCGTGTACACATCACCCGGAAGTGACGTAGGCACGCTGGGCACGCTGGGGGCGGGGCCACAGCCATACAAGGGAAAACCATAGAGTTTTCCCTTGTATGGCCGAGAAATCGGGCCTCCAAAGCGGGGGTTTCCTCGCCCCCTGGCCCGATTTGGCAGCCTTATTTTCAGTCCAGTTTTGTGCTATTGTTTTTACCTAGCTGCAACTTCTTCAATTACCATTTCACCCTGGCTGCTTCCTTCCTGGATTAGTCATGTGGATGATGCCCCACAATCAGAAATCACAAACTGACAGCATTGTGATATGTAATCAGTCAGATTCAGGTGAGCAATGATGCCACTGTGAACAAGTGAGGGAAGCTGAATGTAAGGGCAAAGGAGAATAGCTGAATAAACAGACCTTTTTGTGAAATTTGCCAAAATCATTTTCAAAGAAGGTTGTGGGCGATTTGTCACTAAAGCTGCCTCGCGGCACAGCGGCTGTTTGCCTCGACACAAGTATGTCAATTTCACACCCGAGGCTGCGGGGTTTTTGAGGATCACGAAACTGCAGAGGAAATCGGGCGAAGCCGTGGGTCAAATGCAGCCCCGCAGCCTCAGGTGTGAAATTGACATACTTGTGGCGGGGCAAATGGCGGCTGTGCCACAAGGCAGCTCTAGTGAGAAATCGCCCCCAGTTTGTTTGCAGTGCTGAAATATTCTTGCAAAACAGTGAGTGATTTTGGTTCATCTCTGCTTCCAGAGGTCATTTCGGGGGGGAACGCGGGGGAATGCAGTTCCCCCGGGTGAGGTACGGGGGGTCGGGGCACATGACGAAGCCCCGCCCCCTGCTTCCGGCCGCCCTGCTTCCGGCCCTCATTCAGCCAGGAGGAGGCAGGAGAAGAGGGAGGGTAAGTTGCTTCCTCCCTGCCTCTCCCCACCCCTGCCTGCCTGCGGCCAGGGAGGGCCTTCGCGGGGCTTCCTTGCACTCCCGCCGGCCTTGCAGGTCCACCGCCAGGCCCCTCATGGGGCTCGGCAGTGGAGCTGCAAGGCTGGCGGTGGTGGCCGGGACCGTTGGGGGCGGGGTGTGTGGCCTTATGACACATTTCCGGTGATGTCAGGGGGTGTGGCCTTATGACACACTTCCGGTGATGTCAGGGGGTGTGGCATATGCTAATGAGTTCCCCTAGGTCTTTTCCTATGAAATGACCCCTGTCTGCTTCCATACAAGAAGACTGATGAACTTCCTTTCTTGAAAAACCACGTTATACATCCTCCCTTCAACAATTTAGTTCTCCCGTGCCCTGACCTGGATAGCCCAGTTAAGCCTGATCTTGTCAGATCTTGGAAGCAAAACAGAGCCAACCCTGGTGAGTATTTGGGTGGGAGACTTCCAAAGAATACCAGGGCTGGGAGGCAGAGGCAGGAATCAAGCCACTTCTCTGAATGTCCTCCATGCCCCAGTAGCAATTGCCTAGGGTTACCATTCCCCGGGTGGAGATGGGGGATCCCCTGCTTTCTCAGCCCCCAGCCCGCTGGTGGCCAGCGGACTGGTGGGAGGAAATTCCCCCCACCCCCTCAAACAGCGGCATCATGTGCGACACGCAGCACGCTGACGGCACCCAAAAGTGACATAGCTGTGTCGGTGACGTGGGGGGGCGTGTTGATGCTCTGGGCTGCTGCCAGTCTGAGTAGACTTTGATTGACCACTGATCTGTTTCAATGTAAGGCAGATTCATGTGTTCATATGTTCATGTGACTACAAGTAGTAATGGAGTCCAGCTGTGTTCTTTCTGACAACCAGTAGGAAAACAAGGTCCTTGCAGAGAGCAGCTGTAAGAGCAACCCATAGTCAATGGTTAATGGCTGGGGCTTTCTTGAGATGATGAAGAAGAAGAGTTGGTTTTGATATCTCACTTTTCTCTTCCCTAAGGAGTCTCAAAGTGGCTTATAACTGCTTTTCCTTCCTCTCCCCACAACAGTCACTGTGTGAGGTAGGTGGGGCTGAGAGAGTTCTGAGAGAATGGTGACTGGCCCAAGGTGACCTAGCAGGCTTCATGGGGAGGACTGGGGCATCAACCCTAGCTCTCCAGATTAGAGTTAATCCCTCTTAACCATTATATCATGCTGGCTGTGACCTAGCTGGGAGATGGGAGGGTATAGCCTCCCAGCAACCCCTGGGATACTAGTGGAAGACAATCCAGTGTGTACAACAAAACATCCTATGGGTATTAGGTGACTAAGGTGGTAGAATCTCTGAGAAGGTCTAGGGCTGACTTTGGCCTGCCTGCCCAGGTTTGTATGCAATTCAGAATGTGAGCCAAATGAATTCTTCAATCATTGTTTTAGGTTTATTTTAAAATATTGTACAAGCTGGGGGCTGGAGGCTTGCCCATCACTAATTTAAATGAGCTCAGATAGCCCGGCTATGAAGGAACTTTGGCAGAGATTCTGAAGAGCTCCTGCCACCCTGAAGAGACACTGGACTAGATGGCTCAATGCTTTCTGACTCATAAGGTGACTTTATATGACCATTACACCAGCAGCATGGGAACAACTGCTCCGTGTCTGCTGATGCTGTGCCTCATGGCTCCCATGGCTATTCGTTAAGAAGGGAACCAGGTAGGTAGAATATCCAATGGCCTCCCAGGAAGTATTTTTTTGGGGGGAGACATAAATGGCTTACTTCACTCAATATACAAATCAGCTCTTGATAACAGTAGTGAATCCAAGAAGACATTGCTTAGCTGATAGAGAAATTCAGACATAAGATAAGTGGGTTTTAGATAGTCAGACACAAGAGGAAGGAATGACAGGTGCATTACAATATTTTGAATAGGGAGGATGTGAAACCATTCCACCTTTTCAAAATGCTATGTGTTGCAAAATCAATTTTGAAAAGAACATAGTTAAGTCTTGCTATAAAGCTTCCCCCCCTCCCCTGGGCATTAAAAATGTTAACATGTACCTCTCCCGTCTGGCCAGACTGACCTGCAAAAGACATGCAGACTCCCCCTCTCCACCCAGCAAATGAACTATAATTGAATTTAAAATCTGTCCTGAAATCTGAACATTTGACACCAGTAGAAGTGCTGGATACATTAGTGAAGTTAGATCACTGACCCTAACTAGCTTAATGTATGTTAGATCATTATGTAAATATGAGCAATTCTGGTGAGAACTGCTCTAGTTGATATCCGAGTGTTTTCATCCTCTTAAGCGGAAGCCTTTCTCCCCCCCTTCCTTTTGCTTCAGCTGCTGGGTTAATTTCATACAGCAGAAAGGAAGGATAAGGGTAAAAATAAACAACTTTCATCCACTCGCAGCACCTGAGTGTTATGTTTTTGTGCCAAATCTCCTTATTGCAGCAGTTCTTTACCATTTGATTTGGTTTGTCCTTTGATGGGCTATTGCTGCACCATGGCCTCGTACAAATACATTTCCTGATCCCAAAATTTGGACTGATGATGAAGTTTCAAAAGACACTAAATATTTGTACCAATTAGGTCATGTAAATAAATGACGGAATAGATCTTGAAGGTAGGGGTGTGCACCTGGAAATTAATTCATAAAAATCCACCCTGAATTCCTTTTATTCCGTACCATCTTTAATGTTTATTTATTTATTTCATTTATCTCCCATGTATCTCCTCATTTGGGACCCAAGGCAGCTTATGCTGTTCTCCTCTCCTCCATTTTTATCCTCACAACAACCCTATGAGATGGGTTAGGCCACAAGCAGTTGAAGGAACAAGGTGCAGCTAGCACCTGGCATCCAGGAGCAAAACTGGTTCTAAAATATCCAGCCTGTGAACCTATCGCTTTGAGGACTCTGAGAGCAATCTATATACTAATAGCCAAGTTGCCCCTGTGAGTGCGGATTGCTAAATCCGTGCTCTGGGGGCACTTGGGGGGGGGGGAGGTTTGTGCACACGTGGGGCGGTCCCCACGTGTGCACAAAAATCCAAAAAGTTGAAAAAAATTCGGGGGGATGTTTAAATCCCCCCAAAAGTGACAGAGCGACCCCTGCGCACGCGCAGGGAACACTCTGTAGCTGGCCTCGCCGCCACCATCGCCGCCTCCTCGGAGCCAGCCAGCCGGGCGGGCGGCGGGGGGGACCGGCCTCACTGCCGCCGCCGCCGAGCCTGGCAAAGGAGGGGGAAGGACCGGCCTCTCGCCACCGCCACCGCCTCAGAGCCGGAGGGAGGACCGGCCTCGCTGCCACCACTGCAGAGCCCAGCCGGGTCGGAGTCGGGCGCGGGGGGGAAGGAGCCTGGCCGGGTCGGAGCCGGGGGGGAAACGGACTCGCCTCCGCCGCCTCGGAGACGGGCCGGGGGGGAGGACCGGCCTCGCTGCCGCCGCCTCAGGGAGATCGAACAGGGGGGATGGAGGAGACGGAGCTCTTCTCCCCCCCCGTGAGTATCACGGGTCCCCCTCTTGTTCCATCTAAAACAGGGCTTTCCCCTTCTAGCCCCTGCTATCATGTTTTGTTTCAACTCAGTTTCAACTTTCTGCAATCCAAATCCTATTTAATTGTTTACTGGATGTTCCATCCTGCTGATTGCATTGAGTTGCACTGTGTAATCTGCCCTGAGTCTCAGTGAAAAAGGATGTCGCATTCAGGGCAAAACCTACTCTGCCTGAGGTTTCCAGGATATACAAATAACAATGACCACGAGTAAAGTGAGATACAGGAGCAAGGTCTACGAATCAGTCCAGAGTCAGAGATCCAAAAGTCCAGGGGTCAAGGGAAGGAGGCTCCAGGACTTGGGAACTGGTGCAGGACACAAGGTCTGGGTCTCAAGCTGATCTCCAGACTGCATGAATATCTCTCTCTCTCTCTCTCTCTCTCTCTCTCTCTCTCTCTCTCTCTCTCTCTCTCTCTCTCATCTATCACATTTATTTAAAACATTGATTCCACTTTTCCTGGGAAAAATGGAAGCTTTGGAAAGTGGACTGTATGACATTATACCCTGCCAAGATCCCTCCCCTCCCTAAACTCCACCCTCCCAGGCTTCACCCTCAAATCTCCAGGTATTTCCAAACCCAAAGTTGGCAACCCTAAGCAAAGTAGATGTAATAATTTCTCCCCGAAACTGGACTTCACCACAGGGTTATCAGCCACCGCTGTCAGCACCCCGAGAGGAACTGTGGTAGGGCTGCTGGGCTTCCTACTATGGTAAAAGGCTTCCTGCCAGCAACCTCATTTGCCTGCCGCCACTCTGACACGTGGTGGGAGACTTAAAAAAAAAAAAGAACAGCAATGTTGGTTGCATTGCAACATCACCTCTGGGGAAAGTCACAAGTGATGTAGGATAGCTCCAGGAATCCACAGAAGTTATGTCATCACATAGCTGATGCTGCTCACTACCCCATTTCCCCATTCTCAGCTTTCCCGCCAATTGCCAGGCTTAGCCTATCACCCCTAAATTGGTAGATGGGGATAGATGTGTCTTATATAGTTCTGGGCAAATTCTAGGGGTGACCCCAACATCATAATGTCACTTCCAGTTTTCTGGTTTTTCTCTGGAAGTGATATGATGAGCTGCTGCCCACCCCCCTTCCCCATTTTTCTCCTGCTACCCTTAAAAACACCTGAGGGGAAGCGGGGGGAGGCATCAGGAGGTCTCCCACTATAGCCCCCCTACTTTACCATCATGCTATTTTGGGGCTCCAGAGATCCAAATCTTTCTTTCTTTCTTTCTTTCTTTCTTTCTTTCTTTCTTTCTTTCTTTCTTTCTTTCTTTCTTTCTTTCTTTCTTTCTTTCTTTCTTTCTTTCTT
>NW_015161446.1:414873-433782 GCF_001447785.1 Gekko japonicus
CTCTCTCTCTCTCTCTCTCTCTCTCTCTCTCTCTCTCTCTCTCTCTCTCTCTCTCTTTCTGCCCAATGGCTTTGAATGGCTCACACTGATAGGCCAGATAAATGAAAATCAACTAAATATCAATACTCCTATTTTTTTTGTTTAATAACAATCGATAAAAACTTTACTACTGCCAAGGTAGTTTTAACTTCTATTCCAGCCAATAACTTAGCAATCCTTTGCAAAGAAAGTAACATTGCCACATCTTGTATAAAAGTTGTGATCCAGCACTGTCTGATTGAAATAAACATGGCATATTCAAATAAACAATGTTCTAGGGTGCCTATCATTCCTGTTGTGCAGTTACAAAGCCTATCTGTAAAGGCAATCCTCCCCAATGGCCTATCATTTCTTCCAAAGGGACAACATTCAGTCGAGCCAACATAAATAGCCTCCTATATTTAGGTACTGTCAAAAACTCAAAATATAATGGCAAAGAGTTTGACAGGGAAAGACCAATGTATAATGGAGAACATACACTACGGAATCTCCTAGTAGTACTTCAGAAATCCAGTTCATGCAGGCTCTTTATTGTAAGAGTTCATGAAGCTGTCATCCCTAAACTATCAACATAAGCTATGGATATCCCCAATAGTTGCAGTTGTGCCTCGATCAGCCAAGGGCTTTTATATCTGTCTTTAAAAAAATAACACAGATAACCAGTCTCAGCTGTTGCAAAGTATATTTTTAGCCTAAACCTAAATGTTGCAGTCCACTCTCAGGCCTCCAAGGAACGTTGTGCCAGTTCTGCACAGAGTAACACCTGCAACTGCCTTTGGTGCTCCTATTATCCTACGCAAAAACTGCAATAAAAGTTTATTTGTTCCCTGGCAGCCTGCACCCAAATAGGGGCTCTGTAAAAAAAACAACTGTGACCCAATTTTGCTATGAAATATTGTTACAGCTGCAGGGACAAATTGCCTGACTTTCGTGTAAAAAAAAATGGACATTCGCCTTCATTGCTATTGCAGTTTTGGAGTACACATCTATAAGATGATATGACCAATTTATATTCTCATGAAAAATTATCCCAAAATACCTAAATGCACTAACTTGCTCAATAGATGTCCTGTCTATATACCAATTCAAAAATCTCCAAGGCCTATATTTGAAGAATTCCATCACCTTAGATTTAGTATAATTTATTACTAGTCCTTCTTTGCATTAAATAGAGAAGGCCTTCATAAGGTGACACAATCCTACAGGAGTTCTTGCTTTAAAAAATGGTGTTGTCAGCATGGAGCAAGATAGAAACCAGAATGGATGCCAGAATTGTAGAGGAAGCCCAGATGTTCAAATGATCATCTATAGATTATTGCTGGGATTCCAGAGGGCCTCTTGGAAAGGACTTTTGGGATTTCCCAGAAATAAGCTGGCAAATTATTAAACACTAAGCAGAATTGTAGAAACAGTTGTTTTATATCCAATTTAATTAACGGAAGAGAAATTTCCTAATGAACATTAATCAACTTTTTAATTAAGATGGTACCAACCACCCTGGCTAACGAGCTGTCAAAGTTAAGGTTTATGGCAAGATCCTCTGCTTCAAAGGGACAGGTTTAAAAGTTCACAATGGCTATGATTTTTAGTAACTTTAAATAAGGAAAAATCAAACTAAGCTTCTCTTTTTCAGTTTAAAATGCTTTAACATATAAATATTGGACTCTATAAGCAATGTAAATATTTGCCTTTTAGCAGCTTATTATGTTAAGGCAAAAGGACTGTTTGTTTGCTTGCATAGAGAAATATCCACAAGCTATAAGACTGGCAAACTGATAACAAGCAAAGATTGGGAAATAGCCAAAAACATTTCCAGAAGTTAATGAGGTAGGAGATATTAATCATGCACACCTGTCATGAATTAAGAGGCCAATTAAGAATGTAGAACTTAGGTTATATGAGAAGGACCCCAACTGGCCAAGGTAAAACAGTATATTTTACAAAAGTAAAGTTTTAATTTAGATTTAATACTTTATAAAATTCAGCAAAAATCTTCTGATGGAACAAAATGAAGAATAATAGATGAATTCAAAGTATCTACAAAAGCTTCATGCCATAGGCTATTTTGGAACATTAGAAAGAGCACGTACAGAGTTTAATTCTTTGGAATATCATTGTATTGATATATTTTTCCATATTCTTTTTATTTTCATATACTTTTAATAGAAATAGTTCACAAAATTGCTATTAAGAGTGTTTTCATACATATATGCATGTAATAATGTAAAGAAACTATTTTTTGTAATGGAAACAGGTAGATTTTATATTGAGAATGAACTCAGCCTAAAAGTTCATTCAAAGGTGGAGCAAGTCTGGGAGAAAAGCCAGTATGATGAGCATCTGCATTAATCGTTTTTAATTAGATGAACACCTGCAGTGTAGCGCTGAAACACAGCCAGGTAGTCTCTTGTTTGTCAAATGCTTGATAAATGACTGTTGAGACAAAGAAACTTAAACTAGACATCTGCAAATGATGTCAACAATGATGTAAAGTGTTGGGAGGAGCAAGAAAAGCGTATAAGTGAGATCCTGCTGTTACTCACTGGACATCTGAGCTGAATTTTTGGCTGTATAGTGTCCCTTATTTGAATAAAACTTTTTTTCTACCCTTTACTGCCTGGATATTCTCTCTCACTATGTGGTGTATTGGCTAGCCACACAAGTCAAAGAACCTTAGCACCCTCAGGGCATTGCCTTCAGGATGATGAAAAATTTGTTTGTTCAACCTTTGCATGATATCATGAAGATACATGATGAATAGAAAGGGAGCCAAAAGACATCCGTGTCTAACCCTTTCGGCATGACCTTTGATATTACACCATACTTGCCAAAAAGAGCTCATATTGAGTTCACATCAACCATAACAGTCCACTATCTATTGAAAGCCTTTCCAGTTTTTGCCATAAACGATATCTAGAGATATTATCAAAGGCCGCCTGCAGATCAATAAAGGCTACATAGAATCATCCACCTGTGACAGATGTGTATTCTTTAATCAAATGATGCAATACCATACAATGATCAAGAATATACTTCCCTCCCAAAACCCAGCCTGCTCATGCCCAATTATTTTTTCAGATTCAGATCAAAGCTACAGAAACAGGCACAGTATGATCCCATTTCAACCGCTCTCCTCCTTTCTTCCCTACTCCAACTTCCTTGCCAGGCAGATTTTCTTCCAAGCATTCTGCATCATCTCCACTCCCTGAAATGAAGAGGAGATTAGATTTATACCCTGCCCTTCACTGCCCAAAGGAGTCTCAGAGTGGTTTAGAATCTCCTTTCCCTTCCCCTCCCCTCCCCATAACAGACACCCTGTGAGGTAGGTGGGGCTGGGAGAGTTCTTTTGAGAACTGCCCTTCAGAGAACAGCTGTAAAAGAACTTGTAACTGACCCAAGGTCACTCCAGCAGCTGCATGTGGAGGAGTGGGGAATCAAACCCAGTTGTCCCAGACTAGAGTCCTCTACACCAAATCACTACACCAAACTGGATCTCAATGAAGATTTCAGTCCTCAGTCCCCCTGCCCCACCAACTCTGCTTGTCTTGTCCCACTGTGGTTATATCCAAGAGCAGTGCTCCCTCTAAGCTGAGTTAGCGTGAGCTAGCTCACAGTTTTTTATCCTCCAGCTCACACAGTTTTGTCTTAGCTCAGGGAGGATGACTCCAGAGCAAACTAATGTATGCAGAAGCCAAATTGCTCACTTACAACTTTAATGCCAGTAGCTCACAAAGTGGAATTTATGCTCACAAGACAGCTTAGAGGGAGCATTGTCCAAAAGTCCTGCAATCCTTCCAACTCTGCTTGTCTTGTCCCACTGCAGTTTGATCCGTGTCTTACAGGTGGATTACCTGACTCTATCGGGGGGAAAACTGTGAGAAGGTCTGAAATTCTTTCTGTGCTCACTCACACATGCATGTCACCTAGAGTTACCAACCTCCAGGTGAGGCCTGGAGTTCTCCCAGAATTACAACTGACCTCCAGGCTACAGAGATCAGTTCCACTGGAGAAAATGGCTGGCTCAGAGGGCAAAAAGCACCCCCCCAGTATATCCAGGAACTGGCCAAGCCACAATGGCAACCCTAATTGTAAGCAGCTGATCAGTGTCTTGGTGAACCAGGTAGTGAAGATGCATTCGTAAACCAGAAGTTATGCAAAGCCAGAAGTTTAAAGATGTGCCCTTATCTAAGACAATGTTATATGTTAAATTTTCTGAGCCTGGCTCCATGATTTGGGGATGAAGTTATGGATTTTTTTTTCCAGCTCTTTGCTTCATCCCTAAAAATCTTTTTGACCCAGAGGTGGCAGCCAGTGAAACTGTATACAATGTCTGTCGAATACATGAATCAACTTTGGTCAATCTATCTCTGTAGCAGGAATTTGAATGGAGCAAGGTTCTTCAGAGTGATTAGAATTATGAGTCACTTCACTAAACATGAATAACGGAGGAGTTGCAGGCTTTGAATTGTTTGGGAACTCTTTGACCATTAACAGAAGAATACCAGACGTGTAGCAACCTTTACCATGCGCATAATTTCCTCAGAGGTGATTGATGCTTTTGACATCCAATGGGATAGGAAGTCCTGGAAGCCTATGGACTCATTGTTGAGCCCCCTTTTAGCTGAACAAATACTGGTGTGTAAAACATTCAGAGTAATAAAAATACATCATATTTATCACTGCTTCCGCAGCAGACATAGATATGACACAGGAGCATTCAGCTGTAGCAGCATCAGAGAGAGCCATTTATATTAAACACAGTTCCTGCAAATAACACAGAAGTTAGATGATAACTTCAAAGCAGCCAGAGCAAACAGTATTCACAATACTATTTTTAAAAAGCCCTCTTCCTTGAAAAAAACTATGGGAGGGTTCTTCATTTAAAGCTATAGTAACCTCCTCCCCTTCCTGCACTCAAGCATTGTTCCCTGGAGACAGGAACAAGCAGAATGTTATCTTACAGTTGGCCACCCCATCCTTCTATTTCCATTGAACTTAGTGTGGTCTATTTTAACTAGTGGTGACTCTCTGAGAACTCAACCAGAGAAGGGTCTTTTCCTATGCTGTTACTTTTAACTGGAGATGTCAGGGACACCTGGAACCTTTTGCGTATGTTCAGCTATTGAAACAGAGTCCTTTCCACTTCACAAAACTGAAAATCTGGTATCTATCCCAAGATTTAGTTAAAGGTACCCGTAAAGATTTAGATATTCCTTTCCTCTTTTTGAGGTGAATTCTGATTCAGCATGGTTTCTCCGTATTCAAATAACAACATACATACGAGTAAAATAGAACTTGTGGTGGTAAAACATTTTTCTTTTGTTATCATGATTATTTCTTAAGCAGAAAGCAAAGGTACTTCCCCCCACTGAGGAGAGACCTATTGTATCCTTCATGTTGCAAAGAAGCTAAACAAGGCTTATCAGGGTTACAAGCCTATTTTGAAATGCCTTGGTACACTGTAATGCTTTCATATGGATCATAATTGTTGTCTTAACGCTTTTGTGCTCTTACCCATATAAAGGCCGATTCTAGTGAGTGCTCAGCAGCTGTGGTATTACTTCAGCTGACAAAAGGTAAGAGCTAGAGGCCTGGCACTTTTGTAAGTGATGTTATCAGTCTGTTGTTGTTAAAATGTACATATTTTGAGAACCGTTTGCTTATGTAAAAACATTTTTTCCTGCTGTTGAGGTTCAGAAGAGCAAAAAAGAAATTGCTTTTTTCTGGTGCTTAGTTCTGACAGAAAATCTCTGTTTGCAATCTCTTTCTCACAGCCTGTATTAGAAATTAAGTCCTTTCACTTATGGCACCATCACCCCTGAATGATGTTCGAGACTCTAGAGTCCCTTCTGTATTAACTTTTTCTTACAACTCAGTGGCCATTTTCTTAAAAAGAGGAATTGTATAGAAATCCATGGTGTTGGTGAAGGCAGTAAAGTCGTATTTGGGGGGGCTGGGTTTGTGTATTCTATTATGTTTGAGTCTTTGGACTGTGGATTGGTTTGATTGGGAGTTCTGTTGTTAGCCACCTTGATCCTTATCACAAAGGAAGGATTTCAATGATCTAAGTGAATCTGCTCTCACTCACTGCTGCTCTTCAGCCAATCCTCTGGGGTGTGGCTGACAGACAATATGTTTAGCTGGTCTTAGCTTTTTGCTGGCTGATGGTTGAGGCATAGAATACAATACCTACTTTGAATAATCAAATAGCATTTATGTATTTTTTGGCCCTGGTCACACAGAGCATTTGCCGCGCTAAAGATACGGATGATAGGTGGATTTTCCGGGCGTGATCACACCGCAAGATCTGGGAAGCGTAGTGCTCCCATGGCTATCCCGTGGCGTCCGGCTGAAGATGCGGACTAAAAAACTAGTACTAACGAGGTACTAGTTTCTGGACACCACGGGGCAAGGGTGGGCGTCTGATCGTGTTTCCGGCGGAATCCCTTGGCATCTGGCGCCCGCCGATGTTCCTTCGCAAACAAGGGGTTCCCCCCCCCCAAGTCTCTGCAGGATGCGCAAAAGCACCCAACGGCACATGCGCACAAACTTCAGTAAAAAAACCACCCGTTTGCCATGGAAGCGGCACCTAGCGATTGCTACTGTGATCGCACTGTGCCACTTCTTTGCCATGCTGCAGGATAGCCATGTGATCAGCACCTCACCCCCTAACCACGGGACCTCGACGGGAGTGTGATCGGGCGGCCGTGCATTATTTTGCTCCGGGGCAAACAGCCATGCTTCCCCCCCCCCACATTTTCCGGCCCGTGTGACCAGGACTTTTATAAGGCTAGAGACCATCCCAAGAAATTTCTGTCTCTTTCCTGCCTTCCTCACTAAATCAAAGAATCCCAGCCGGAATACATGTTTGAGTGAGAAGATAGACATTCTGGCTTGAGTATAAAAACTCCTACCAAGCTTGTGACCAATAACTGAGGGATGAAATAAACTGACAGAAACAAAATGGTTCTCCCCCCCGAAAACTGAGTTTATTGAAAATAATACAAATTGAGGTAGAAACTAACAGTGAATATAGAGAAACTACATTTCAGTTTTCTAATTGTGAGTGTGTGGGGGGGATATTTCCAGGCAGATTACACATTTATTACACTATTTTTTAAAGTTACATTTAATTTACAGCACCTTGTTTTAATCACTAACTATCTGAGTTCCAGGACACTGGCTAGGGTTACCAGGCAGTGCTATGGGAGGGTTGTGGGTGGGGATATGGAGGGGTATGATGCCAGCTAAGGCTTCCTGTCACTTCTTTGGGGAAAAACCTCCAGAAGTGACACAGGTAGCTATAGGAATTGCTGGAAACTGACATGACACTGCAGCCAGCATCATAGGGCAGCAGGAGTGGGGGAGGATAGATCCCCCGCCTTGACCAGGGTCTTGGCAGCCTTAAGTCTGTCCTCAGCACATTCATTTCCTGCGCTAATCCTTTCACCAAACTCTTTTTTCTTACTATTGAACCTTCTTCTGACAAAACCTTATCAGACATGCTCCCACAACTTCTATTGGCTGCTGGAGCAGAGGAATTTCACATTACCCTTTTTAACCCGTTTTGAAGCCATTTTTGATCCGTCTTGGAGTAAACCGGTATAGGACTGCCATTTCATACATGGCTTTCCCCTTCTGGTAAAGAGCTGGATCTGAAGCGGTTTGCCATTTCAGACTGCACCGCTTTCCCCCCGCTGTTTTTCGCCCATGCAGGCGCTCTCCGGCTTTTTTTTTTGGACGTTTGCTTTAGAGTGCTATAGCGCTATAGCACTATAATAAAACACTCCAGGCATTCCAATGGGGTTGATATAATGA
The DNA here is from genome assembly GCF_001447785.1 of Gekko japonicus. Taxonomy (NCBI): domain Eukaryota; kingdom Metazoa; phylum Chordata; class Lepidosauria; order Squamata; family Gekkonidae; genus Gekko; species Gekko japonicus. The sequence goes on from NW_015161446.1 coordinate 422,731, forward strand.
TGTTGCATTATAGCATTATAACGCTATAGCGCTATAAAGCAAACATTTTTTAAAAAGCTGGAGATTGCCCGCATGGGCGAAAAACAGCAGGGAAAAAGCACATCGGAACCAGGAGAGGAAACTGAAGACTACTTGGAAGCGGATGACAGGTAAAACACTTCAGCCCCATTTCCTAAATGGGACAGAAGCGTTTGTGTCTGAAATTACAAATATATTCCAGTAGGGAACCAGTTCTAAAACGGTTCTGTCTGAAATGACAGACCAGAAACCGTTTGGGAGCCGTTCCTCTCCCGGATTATATCGTCTGTCTGAAATTCCTCCTAGTCTCATTCGGCTGCTCCATTGGGGAATGTTTTCTTATTCTCTCTTTGTCACACTGTCCTTCAGGTATATGGCCTCAGGTCATGAAATTGGTAAGTGTTAGCATCTTGAATTAGATCCAGAAACAAACAGGGAGGGAGTTCAGGATGGTCTGTTTATTTAAAACATTGATTGGCTGCCATGAGAGCCAGTTTGGTGTAGTGGTTAAGTGCATGGACTCTAATCTGGGAGAGCCAGGTTTGATTCTCCACTCCTCCACATGCAGCTGCTGGATGACCCTGTGCAAGCCATAGTTTTGACAAGAGCATTCCCTGAAAGGGCAGTTCTCTCAGAGCTCTCTCAGCCCCACCTACCTCACAGGGTGTCTGTTGTGGGGAGGGGAAGGGAAAGGAGTTTGTAAGCCTCTCTGAGACTCCTGAGTGAAGAACAGGGTATAAATCCAATCTCCTCCTCCTCCCTCCCTTGAGGGACTCAAGGTGGCTTACAATATAAACAAAATATTAAAATAATAAATAAACAATTATAAATCCACAAAATTCATTGTTTAAAAACTCCAGTTGACTCCCAATAATAAAAACTAAATCAATCAAAATTTTGTTGTTCAGTTGCACAGTTGAGTCCGACTCTTCATGACCCCATGGACCACACCACGCCAGGCCCTCCCGTCCTCTACCACCCTCCAGGGTCTGCTCAATTTCATGTTCATTGCATCGATAATACTGTCTAAACATCTCATCCTTGGCCGTCCCCTTCTTCTTCAAAATGTAGTCCTAAATAGAACTGTCTTCAGCAGTCTCCTGAAGATCAACAATGAAGGGGCCAGGTACCCCCCCGTGGGGACATTGTTCCATAATTATGGGGCTGTCACGGAAAAGGCCCTCTCTTGTGTAACCACTAAATGCGTCTTTAATTGGTGGGAAAGTCTGGAGGGCATCTCCCCATGATCTTAATTCCAAGGCAAGAAAGTATGAGAGAAGATAGTCCTTCAGATACCCTGGATTCCAATCCATGTAGAGTTTTAAAGGACAAAAATGACACCTTGGCTTTGGTGTGGATCAATAGCTAGTGTAATTGCTGTAGTATTGGGGGTTTATGTTCCTGATAGCTGGCCCTGTATAGATGTAACTAGCATTCTGCACAAGCTTCCGCTTACAAACACCCTTCAAGGGTAGCTCCAAGTACAGTGCATTGCAGTAGCCCAGTATAGATATAACTAAGGCATGGATCACTGTGGCTAGATCTGACTGACACAGGAATGGATGCAGCTAATGCACCAGCCAAAGCTGGGCAAATGCACTCTGAGTCACAGCAGCCACCTGGTTTTCTAAGGTGACTGCTGTGTCAAGCAGTACTCCCAAGCTGTGAGCCTGTCTTTTCAACTGGAATAAAAACCCATTTAAATGGGAGATCTGAGGTTCGTGCTCTGCCTTTCTACTAACCCAGAGAACCTCCACAGGAAAATCAGTTCAAAAAACCACAATATGCTTACACCACTTTAGCTGTCAGGAATCCCTAGAGCACAACCACAGATGGGCACCCTAGAACTGGCCAACTGCACAGCACTGTTCTGTGGTTTCAGCCCGTGCCAAGGTTCAACTCTCAGAGCTACTTCTGAGGCTTTATATACTTTATATATATTATTATATTATATGCTTTATATATATAATTTCACCAGCACTTGTAATAATGCATAACTGACCTAGCTAGGAGTGATACAGACTCTCCCAAGGCCAACTGATGAGTAGGGATTTGTGGCAAGCGTCCATATAGATAATTGCTATCTGCCCATTGCTCCATTTACCCCATACCAGAAGCTTAAGTTTAAAAATATAAACAACATAATCCCTGTTTCAGAACATAAACTAGAGCTACATGTAAGTGTTTGGATCTACAAGCCTTCAGGCCTGCAAGGCAACACAAACACAACCGGAGAAATGGTGGCACACCACCTGACTCCTTGAGATGACAATGGTCTTCTGTATTTTTACTACATATGTATTTTTACTACATATGCTCCCACTACCCAGTCCAGGATAAGAAGTGGGATGCTGTTATTTTATACCAGCTCACGTTTTTGAGCTAAGGCAGCCCCACATTGAGCACAGTACAATAATCTAACATCAGTGCTGCTGCAGCATGGATTGGATTGGCCAGATATGACAAAAACTAACCAGGCACTTTTATCTCAAAAAGGTCAGATGAAGGAGTACCTTCTTTTTTTTTACTTGTTATTTCTTTATTGCATATATAAATACAGACAAACATAAATATAAAACATGGGGTAAACATTTCAAGTCTTATCTAATAATTTGCCTTATCCGTAATTTGCATTAGCTATTTATATCACTTTTATAGGATGTTAGATTTTTATAGATATTTTCCCTCAAGGTTTAGTTATATGATGTTTTTAAGTTGTCATAGTTTCCAATCCAAGTATAAAATTTTGACCAAGTATTTTCAAAAACTTCTTTATCAATTTCTGCTATTTCAAGAATTGTGTTAATAGTTTCTCTTTTAGATGGTAGTTCTGTTGTCTACAGAACAGAACAACAAGAAGACCGGGGGGGGGGGAAGGAGCATCTTCCACTGAGGAAGGATTGTATTTCATGGTATGTTTAAACTGATCAAGAAGAATCTGTGATTTATATTCTGGTGGTTCAATTATGATTCTTTGGGAACAGAAAGAAGTTTTCTTTTTATGATCTTCATCTCCCATTCTCTTTTTTAAGGACATTAACTACTTCCTTACCTCGTTTATAGTCAGTCTTTCTCACTGGGACTCAGGATGGATTACAAAAGTTAAAGAGTGCAATAAAAACAACATTGGATATCCAATAAACAATGCAATAAAACTGGATTAGAAAATTAGAAAACAATGCAATAAAAGTATATTATGTGCCTTCAACATTGTGATAAAACTGTTTTAAATGTTACTTTCAAGGTATTAAAGGTGACATTTTAGCATGAAGGGATGGAGGAATCGGAAAGATCTGTCCTAGCTGAATAAGACCTGGGCTGCACATTTGTCCCTTCCTTTTTTGTGTGCATAACTTAAACCTGAGCTTAGCCATGGACACAAATCTTTTGTGTGAACCAAAGGGCAAGAGTCCAAGGGCTCTTTGCCCTCTGCTCTTAGCTTATGGTCGTGCATGAACAGTGTTGGTGGAACCAACCTGGGAATCTTTATGGCTCATCTGTTACCTTAAGAGGCAGCCTCCTAATTCATTGGGGGAATTAGTTTTTAAGGAGACAGAGGGAGAGGGGGATAACTGGGATCTCCACAGGGATTTTTCCCGTAAGAGACCTCTCAAATGAACCAGGCAGACGTTCGACCGAAAAGGTTTTTATTAAAAACAATAGAAACGGACATAAATGAATACACACACACACACAAAACACATACAAGAGCTAACAAAGAGAAAATCAGGGAGGAAAGAGAGAAAACTTTGTTGGGGGGAAGGGTGATAATTACCAGCCTTGAGGATATCCATGCGAGGAGCAAGTTCTCTCTGTGCAAGAGAGAAACAGAAACCCACAAAGTGGGGGTGCATGTGGTCGCACAACACACACACACACACTGCTGGGAAGCAGGGTGCTCCATATATAGGGCATAACATACCCTGAGGTGGACAAAGGTGTGGGAGAGGATTGATGACACTGCGAGTACCAAGCAGGAAGGGCTAATGGGTTAGGTGAATAGAATTAAACATTGATTAACTGCAGCTTAATTAAGGTCAGTGGGTGCAGAGGAAGTAAAGTTGGGTGTTGAAGGGATTAGTCCAAGAGTGAGTCAATAGGTTTTGGGAGACCCATTGTCCTAAATTAGGCATCTCTCTGGTGGTGGAGGGGGCTGTAGATAGTCAGCCGCTCTTACATGTCTAAGCTACTTGTCCAGGCTTGTTCCTGACTGGCATCCATTTTGTTTCATTTTGGGCCAGGCAGTGTCTTGCACTTATGATTTTTGGAGTAATTTTAAGAACAGTGTTCATAGTTATTCTAGCTATAAACTGCCCCTCTGCAAGAGCAGGGGTCTGACTGCTAACACATAATTTGTGTTAAGTTTGACCAGGGGTTGGTTGGGTTGGTTATTTTCATTTAAATGTGTGCATCTTGTGTATTTTAATCTGTAAACTGCTTTGGATCCCCTGCATAGGAGAAAAAGAGAATAAAAATAATGTAAATAAATGATACGGCATCCAGTTTCCAAAATTACTTCATGTACACGTTAGGTCTGACTGATATTGCATTAGAAAATGTTGTCATCTATGCTCCCTCCCTAACTCACATTGACTAGAATAGATCATTTTCCTGCCCGCTCTCTTTATTTATTTATTAGTGTTTTTATCCCGCCCTCCCCGCGAGCAGACTGTTCCCTTGCAGCCTTTTTTTTTCCCTGTGGGAAGCAGTTCTGTAGTGTATTTGCCATCTGTTTTTGAGACGCCATGGTCTAAATAGATCAGGGAATAGATACCCCCCTAAAGGTATTGTTATCTGACTGCTAATTGCCACCCAAGGGGCAAAAAAGTAGGCATTAGGGGTATCTGTAGCAGCAGAACATGGTTGCAAGCTATTGGGACTGGGATGCCAGCTCTGGATTGGGAAATTCCTGGAGATTTTGGAGGTGGAGCCTGGGGAGGGTGGGGTTTGAGAAGGAGAGGGAGTAGAGCGGGGGTATAGTGCCACAGAGTCCACCCTCCAGAGAAGACATTTGCTCCCGGGGAACTGATCTCTGTAATCTGTGATTCCTGGAGATCCTCAGGCCCCACCTGCAGGTTGGCTACCCTTTACTAGGGTGAAGGTTAGGGCTGCCCCACCACCATAGCTCCACGTTCAGTAGTGAAATGCAGAGGTGGGTAAGCAAGCAGTGGCACCAGTTACTTTTGGAACCCGGGCGTAGGAAATAAGGGCAAGTTCAAGGCTTAGGGCTTCCTTTCTTAAAGCCCCCCTCCCACTCACACCCCTTGGCTTAAGTAAAATAACTATTTATTACAACAGGGAAAATACAGTTTTGCACACAGGGTATGGTACTCCCTGTCCCCAAACTCCTTTCCCTTCCCAAACCAACGGTCCAGAAGTCAGTGTCCCAGAAGTACTGTTTTCTTGTTGGTCCAGCCGCAGTCCCTCTGGACTGGCTCCACCCCCCTGGAGACTTTGGGGGTGGAGCCAGGAGAGGGCGTGGTTTGGGGAAGGGAGGGGCCTCAGCATAGTACAATGCCATGGAGTCCACCCTTCAAAGCAGCCATTTTCTCCAGGGGAGCTGATCTCTGTCGGCTGGGGATCAGTGGTAAAAGCGGGAGATCCCCAGGCCCCACCTGGAGGCTGGCAACCCAACCTCCAATGGAAAGGAAAGTTCTCAGGGCCTCCCTCCTCACCATCCAAGAGAAGAAATCAGCTTCAGTTCAAAGTCAGATGGAAGTGATTTCCATCAAAGGAGGGCCTGCACCAGACAAAAACCTCTACAGCTGAGGACTTTCAGCACTCCAGTCCTTGGAGAAACAAATGACTAGGTCTCATGCTCCACACTCTACCCAGTTCCCCCCCCCCTTCCAGACACTCCTACACATACTCCTCTGAATGTGCAAATTAAGTCATTTCATTGCTCCACCCAACAGCATTTATCCCCAAAGCTCTACACTTTATTTTCATTTTTTTAAAATCCAACCCAAGGAGCTTGGAGCAGCATGTGTGGTTTTCCCCTCTTCCATTTTCCCCTCATCACAGCCCTGTGAGGCTCTGCTGAGAGAAAGTGACTGGACCAAGGTCACTCAGCTAGTTTCATGGTGGGAGGTAAGGTAGTTGAACATTGGCCTCCCAGATCCTAGTCTAACTCTAACCAATTACCGCACTGGATCTACAAGACTATAAGCAAAACATTTAGACATGAACATAACTAGAAAACTAGTAAGCAAGTGACACTGGGATTGTATATGTCAACCGAGATAACTGCTGTTTCTTTTTGTTCTCCGTTAAACAGTAATCTTAAACTGAAATCCCAAGCATACCAATATGTGAATGAAAGTCCTATTAAAATCAGTAGGGTGCACTTTTGAGTCAACATGTTTAAAATCAGGAATTAATCACATAAATGTTTACTCCATATTTTCAGCTAGCAGTTAAAGTACATTGAAAGGATCAAGGTTGGCACATTTTGATGCAATCATTCCATTTTCAGCTTCTAATGCTGTTATCTTCCATCTTAGCATAATGTACACAGACTGAAAGTTTTAAAAAAGGAAGTTTAGAGATGGCTTGAGCATTTCTCATCCATATATATAAGTAGCAAGACTGTTGCGCACTTATAAACACATCAGCCTATGAAAATGAGCTTTTGCAGTCACTTGAAATGAGGAGCTGTGTTATTCCATGGTACATGCCTCTGTAGTATCAGTTTGCAATGTAATGATCTAGGCAACCACCACGTTTTTTTTAATAACTCGAGTAAGATTTATTGATTTCTTTGTGCTGCTATGAGGAGAGCCAACCAAAAGCCATATCTCAGCTTTCTCTGCACTGGAGAGTCATTTTGCCTGTTCAAAATGCCTTGGAAGGGGTTTTGTGAAGAATTGAAAGCCTGCACTTGTTCGCAGGGAGTAATGTTATATATAGACCATCAATAACTGGGGTCTGAAGAGACAAAGTGCTTTACAACCAGCTCTTTTTAAAGCACTAAATCCTTTGAAAAAGTTGTGCCCTGATGGTTGGTTTCCAAAATTCTCATCCAAATTTATCTCCAGATTTTGAAGTTTTGATTTACTTAGGCCCCTGCCACACGGGGGGGGGGGGGGAGGGACGGGCTGAAGCGCGGCTTTTGAAAGCCGCACCAAAAGAAACACGCCGCGGCGGGATCACATTGATCCCCTGAGCCGCGGCGCATTCCCTCCCTGGCATGATCAGATGCTGGGGGAAGCGATGGAGGGGAACGGGAGACTGCCGAACTGCACATGTCTGAGCATGCACAGTTCAGGCAGGAGCCGGGGATGCGCCGGCAGAAAGACGGGCCGGCGATCCCATGGCCGGCCTTGATGCGGCCGTCGTGGATGAACCACCTCGGTAGGTGGTTCATTTTTGATGCGTCTCTTCAGGGGAAGGGCCGGATCAGGGATGGGTGCGCAACGCTGCCCAGATGTTGCAGTGGGATCGCGCCCGTTTGCTCCGGCCCCAATCCGGCCCACTCCCGGCCCAAAACCCCTCGTGTGGACAGGGCCTTAGTCTTCTTTCCAAAGTGAACACACACAGACGAAACTGCCTTATACTGAATCAGACCATAGGTCCATCAAGGTCAATATTGTCTACTCAGAGGGGAAATGACTCTCCAGGGTCTCAGGCAGAGCTCTTTCACGTCACTGACTGCCTGGTCCTTTTTAACTGGAGATGCTGGGGGTGAATCTGGGATCTTCTGCATGCCAAGCAGAGGTTCTTCCACTGAGTCACAGACCCTCCCAAGTGAAAGCCTTTTTAGTTTATTGGGCATTAAAAGAGCATTAAACGCATTCATGGAACCACAATGATGAAATGGAACCTCAATGTTAAGAGACAGTAACTCTCTGAATATCAGTGCTGAGAACAACATGGAAGGATTCCTTGGTCCCTGGCCTGCTTGTAGATTTTCTGGGAGCATCTGGTTAGAGAGTGTGTGAAACAGGTGGGCCACTGATCTGACTCAGAACAGTTATACCTAAGTTCATACATACAGAGTGCTGAGTTTGCCACAGGTTACAGTTCATTTGTATCTTTTCTCATCATCTACATTACTGATTGGCACACATGCTGCTATATAAGAACTTGTCAACTGTTATCTAAGAACTTAACTGTGATTTTAACAGGAGAGATGTCAGGGCTTAATCTGAAATTGTGTGTCTTGAGAACCATGGGATCTAGCTATGCCCTTTCACTATTGAATGCACATAGCTCTCCACCAAGTAGAAGGCATCTGCGGAGTTGTTGTTCACTCCAGTGTTCAGCTACAAGGTGAGCTTTTGTATATGTGAGGATTCCGTTTATGTAAAAGGACCCTCTGGATAAGGCTGACAACAGTATAAACTTGTGGATGTTGTTCTCCAAGAAGCTATCTGATATAAAAGTGCAAGCAGGAATCGGATAGACTGTTTGTGAACGTTCTTTACTTGGTGACAAAAAGGTAATAAATAAAAGAACAGCTGCCATCATTTGAATGCTGAATGCCACTCTTAACAGGAACTAGGAGTGTCATTTTCAACTTGATGGGAAAGTAATATTTGTTCTAGTTCATTTCGGAGCTTTTATAATGAATAAATGTCTGAGCCGTAATAAATGCTATTGAGACTGAATAGCTAACAGCCTGACTATTGGACAATAAAGCTACTTAAAATGTTATTTATCAATGGAAGTGATTTTGCATAACAGACATATTCTTCTCCTGGAAATGATAAAGTAACATGCCTGCTAGTTTTATAATGTTACACTCTGTAACTAACGATTTTTCTTTTTAAAAAATCCTTTCACATTTCTAACAAGTTTATGAAGGAGCTAATGATTTTATATGACAAATGAATATGCAGAAAAGAATGATTTTGGGCCAGTTAATAGCTTCATACAATTAATGAGCGAATACCACTCCTACAATTTTAGTGCACATTACTCTCAGAGATCATTCATCCTAAAGATTTTTTTATGCTTTTTGTAAAATTTATTGCATGATAATCTTCTGTGAGATGTATTTCCATATGCTTCTCAGGGTTATCTGCATACTAATGAATTTCCAATAGGATTATTGCACATTAAAATATACAGTAAATGGACATTATCAAAGAGATATCATTATATTCTGATCATATATTGATGCTCATTTCATTTATAGAACGCTCAATTCACAACCCAATTAAGCAGATATGCTTGAATTTAAGCTGGCTGACTGCCACTGAAGTCAATGATCCCATGGGCTTTTGACTCGGTAGAAACTTCAATGTTTCCACGTATCTGATAGCAACCATATTCACTTAAGTAGACTAGAGAGGGAAAGCTCAATATATGCCTCCCTTTTGTGACATTCTCTTTCCCCTGCACTGCAATAAATGCATTGAGTCTACTCACATGGGAGCTCCAGGCAATCATCAGAGCATCTATGAAATTCTTGATTCACTGGACAGATTATGAGCACAAGAAGAGCAATGTTGGATCAGACTAAGGGTCTGTTTTCTTCAGCATCCTGTTTCCAACAGCAGTCAGGCAGATTCCTACAAGCAGGGACGCAGGGCATACCAGTCAGTCAGATGCCCAAATACAGGGATGCAAAGGCTAAATTGTCCCTTTGTGGTGGTTACACCTTTCAGTATTACCGCAGACTAAGACCACCATAATGAAAAATGACTTAAAATAACTTTAATAAGAGCTGCCACTAAAGAATCTTGTACAGCACTCTCTAAACCTCATTCCAGAACTAAGTAGTAAGCAGTGTTCCCTCTAAGCTGAGCTAGCATGAGCTAGCTCAGTTTTTTAGCCTCCAGCTCACAAATTTTTTGTCTTAGCTCAGGAAGGATGACTCCAGAGCAAACTAATTTATGCAGTAGCCAAATTGCTCACTCACAACTTTAATGCCAGTAGCTCACAAAGTAAAAATTTTGCTTACAAGACTCCACAGCTTAGAGGGAGCATTGGTAGTAAGATCATGTGACTTCTCTTAAAGCAAACCCTTGCTTGTGTAAACACCTTAAAGACACAGTACCTGAACAGTAAAAAGGTAGGACTAGTTATTTAAGCCAAATCTACCTCCCTTTCATTGGCTTTTCTGCAGTTGCTGCCCCATTTCCCTACCCTAGCATTAATAATATGAGATTAGCTGGTCACCTCTGGCACTTTGCAGGATGTTTTTTAAACCTTGTCCAAAGTGATTTGGAAGGAGGGCTTTTAAAAACTTACTAAACTTTAGTTGACAGAGTGTGGTCATAATTTGAGTTACAAATAGGTTTGCTAAGTGCCCAATGAGAGCAGGAGATCCTGGCAATCCAGCAGGAAGTGGGAAAGAGTTAAAAAAAACCAAAATTGTTATCAGCAGCAACAGTGTGATGTCATTTCTAGAAAAACCAAGAAGTGATGTTATGCCTCTCTAGAGATTGTTGGGATCTCTGTGGTAAAACCATAGAGTTTGGGGCAATTCCTAGAGAGGTGTGGCATCAGTTTTTCCTAGAAATGATATCACACCATCACTGGCAGCCACCACAACCCCATGTTCCCACCCTTCTAGTTTCCCGCCGGTTGCCAAGCCTGGGAACCCTAATTGCAAAACTCAAGCTGAGGCCTGGAGTTCTCTCAGAATTACAGCTGGTCTCCAGACAACATATATCAGTACCCCTGGAGGAAGTGGCAACTTCAGAGGGACTAGAAGAACTAGACTAGTGGACTCGTCTCCATAGAAACTAGGAGAAACTGATTGTCACTTGTAAAGACACTAAAAGGCAGTTAGAGATTCAGAGATGCTGTTGGCTAGCATTGTCCCCTGGGCCTTCATACTTCACAGAAAAAACTAAAGTGGATTTTGAGAGGTAATTTAGGTAGAGTGAACATAACTGGGTAGCAGGCAGTTATACCAGTAAAAATATTTCAGTTCGAAGGGTTAGTATGGCATACAGAACACATGCACCTAAGGATGAGGCACCTAAGGATGCTTCCCAAGAAAGCTTATCCTTTGCTGTGATTAAGGAGGGATAGAATGGGAATCCTTTGTGCAGAGTGTTAGGAGCAGGTCTTTATATTGGA
>NW_015161447.1:0-16785 GCF_001447785.1 Gekko japonicus
GAGTGTTGGTTCTCAGCTTTAGCTACCTTACGGTCTCAAAGCTTTATCCCACGCGTGGAAGGGTGCCTAATTGGCCAGTGTTTTGGGGGGGTGCATACAAATACCCTATATCCTATTATGCCCATGGGGCAGCCGCTATTCTTAACAGTGCTTATGTTAGTGCATCTATAGCTCTGCAATAAAAGTATTACCATTCCTGAATGCAAGTACTTTGTTGTTGGCTGTGGGTTCTGACACCCATTGGCCTGATCCAACATGGCTTCTCTTATCTTCTGGGCCCTGAGGTGATCTTGCATGGCTCTTCTTATCTTCTTGTATTCATGGATCCTTTCAGAGTATCGCTGTCCTTTAAGCACTCTTTCACCCTTGACTTCATGGCCACCAAATCCTTATTTCGGAGCTTTGTTTCCCGCTCTCTTTCTCTCTCCTTCTCTGTCTCGCTGTCTCTGATTGCACAACCCATTGACTGCCTGTGGTTAGTTTGCTTGGCTGCCCTTCTTTGTCAGGCTCTTTCCGTCGCTGCTGTTTGGGAGGGAGATGGTGTTTGATATGCGGCTCGACACTTAGGATAGAGAGGAGCAATTATCCTCTGCTGTGCCGGAGACTTTTTCTGTCTCCGAAAGTTAGCATTATCGAATGACCTCCTGAAATAACTCACGGTGTTTACCACGGGCACTGAAGTTATTCTGCCTCAGATGGCCACCCCCAGCTGAGTCATAAATCGATGGTACATCCTCATTTGGAGTACTGGGTACAGTTCTGGTCACCACACCTCAAAAAGGATATTATAGCATTGGAAAAAGTGCAGAAAAGGGAAAGGGTAAAAGGGTTGGAACACTTTCCCTATGAAGAAAGGTTAAAGCATTTGGGGCTCTTTATAGCTTGGAGAAATGATGGCTGAGGGGTGACATGATTGAGGTTTATAAGATTATGCATGGGATAGAGCAGGTCGAGAAAGAAGTACTTTTCTCCCTTTCTCACAATACAAGAACTCGTGGGCACTCCATGAAATTGCTGAGCGGTCGGGTTAGAACAGATAAAAAGAAGTACTTCTTCACCCAAAGAGTGATTAACACATGGAATTCACTGCCACAGGAGGTGGCAGCGGCTACAAGCATGGACAACTTCAAAAGGGAATTAGATAGGCATATGGAGCAGAGGTCCATCAGTGGCTATTAGCCACAAGGTATAGATAGGGGCTCTGGGGCAAGTGATGCTCTGTCTTCTTGGTGCTTGGGGGGGCAACAGTGGGAGGGCTTCTAATGTCCTGGCCCCACTGGTGAACCTCCTGGTGGCACCTGGTATTTTCGGCCACTGTGTGACAGAGTGTTGGACTAGATGGGCCTTTGGCCTGATCCAACATTGGCATCTCTTATGTTCTTATGTTCTGTGTACTCCTGAACCTCCTGAACCTGTTCTTATGTTCTTATTTAGTTTTGCAAAAAAAACCTTGTCTGCCCGACACCTTACACAGCTGTTACCAGCCAGAGCAGACAATACTATGTGCTTGCCCAGCCCTCATTGGCTCGTCAGCACTATGTCTACATATGGAAGAAGTCTGCACATATACTGTTACTCTCATTATAAGGAATGTACCTTCCTGAATATTCTTGATCATAGGGAGGGAGCACACATGAGCACATATCCTCCACACATAGGCACAGGGCTGACAAGATACTGTTCATGCAGGGTGAGGTCTGGGGCCAATGCATTCATGTCTGTAGATTGACTGAATGCGCTGAGTGATCATGTGTTCAGGGCTTCTGTAAAGGAACTTCATATATCTGATACGCCCCTTCTGACTCTTGTTCAAATTGGACACAACAGATTGCCTTTCCACCAAGTGCTAACAAAACATGTGTTAACTCTGCACTTAACACAGCCTTCCTCATTTCAAATACTTGCTCATGCAAGTAGCATTGAGTTGTTTTGTGTCCCTCTCTCCCTAAAAGATTGATAACCATCCTTTCCTCTGGATGATGCTGGAGTTTACATTCCTCTCCAAATGGGCCACAAATGGCTTGCATTTTGTTTCATCTCTCATCACTGACTGACGTCAGAGTACTAGTAGTATTTATTTCATTATTTTCAGAGAGCAATTTACTACCCTATGAGCTCTGTGGCCTGTGTAAATCCAATCAGTGCAATTAGTTTCCCAACACCAGAGAGCCTGTTCCATGTTTGGCAGCTGCCTTGGAGCAGATCCTTGAAGCAGATGGCTGTCAGTGTGCCCAAAGAAGAGATAAATTAGATTTCCAGATGATTACATGATGACTATGGAAATGCTACCATTGTTCTATATTTCTCCCATTTAGTCAGAAGAAGCATAACAGCTAACAGTGAGTCAAATGAAGAACCAGGCTCGAGAGAGGTAGGGAGGGATGGCTAGATGGGAAGTGTTACTACTTTTTGTCAAAAACCTGGTACAAAGAAATGAATTAGTATGTGTCTTCTTCCTGAACAAGGAGCCAAAGATGAACACAGGAAGCAAACTCCTCTCGTGTGATGCATTGCTTCCAATGTGCCCACTGCTGACTGCTTTAGACTTGCAAGGAACAACACTGTTAATTGGCATTCTGAAGGCAAAAAACTTAGGTGCACCATTAGCTTAATTTCTTCATCCATGTTACGTTTTCCCTGGGTTGGGTCTATGACATATTTTCTGGAGTTCTGCACTTCTCAGGGGTGCACGGGCCCAATTCAGATCAAGGCTGCAGCATGCAGAAAGAGGGGGCCTAGACTTTCCCCACTGTACCATTTTCCTGCCTTGAAACAACCTTGAGGAGCTACTGTTTTTCCCCGTTTGGGAAATATGTGTAGCCCATCAATACATGTAGTGCCTTCACCAGGTCAAATATCAGCTCCCTGGGGCCAATTCTGGTTGGGAAAACAGTGTGGGAGGGAAGGTCTAAGAGCCTCTTTTCATGTGTTGTAGTTCCCATGCATATTGGCCCATTTATACCTGAGAAGCTTGGAATTCCAGAACATCTTTCATCCCAACTGAGAGACATCCCTGGAGAAAAAGTAATGTGTAGTTAGGCACTTATAGTGAACAAAACAAAAAGTAAAATATTCTGATACAAAACCATTTGGATGTTACCATCATATTAAATTATGTCATTATAACTGCATTTAAGCCATGAGAGAAGTCTGATGTCTGAAAGCTGCTTTTGATTATTTAATAATTTTTTTCCTATCTCACAACATCCCATTAATGTATGTTAGGCTAAGAGATTATCTGGGCCAGTGAGTGTCATTGTATGAGGAGATTTGAACCCAGTTTCCCAAATCTGACAGATACCTTGAAAAAAATTCCATCTTACAGCCGTCAGTTCAAGCATTTTAAGTATAGGTTGGCAACAGTTTAGATGAGTACGCGGAGTGGCCCCCGGTACAGGCTGAGGAATTTCTAATGAAGATGGATCTAGTTGGTCACCTGTGTTGGTCTGAAGCAGCAGAACAAATTTAGCACCTTTATGGCACCTTTAAGACCAACAAAGGTTTATTCAGGGTATGATGATCTTGAAAATCATCATGTTACATGTTCATTTGCTGTTCTAAGTTTGAACCTTGCTTGCCATTCTAATGTATTTGATAAAGTGTGCATTCACATGAAAGCTCATACCTCTAAATTTGTTCTACTGTTTATTTCTAAGTTTTTAATGAGCAGAGTCCTCACCAACAATGAAGTACTGGAGAGAGAGGGCTAGAAAATATGTCACCGACTGTATAAATGTTCATAACATATTTAAGTAACAGTGGGTCTTCAACCTTCAGTGGAAATTATTTTACATTAGATGACATAGAGACATGAAAAACAGACAAAGCACAATGAAAATTAAGTTGAAATACACAACAGGTAGAGGGGGGAAGGTTTTTTTAAAAAACAATCAATGAAAGGATAAAATGGATTATGACAAATGTGCTCTCAGTTAAACCAGTGGATTTCCATCGATGTCAATGGGGTCTGTGCCAGTAAGGCTAAAACTGGACATTGACCCACAGATCATCAGCTGGTGTAAAGAAGGATAACCCTGCTGAAGCTAGTACAGCTTTGATGACTTAAAGCAGACAACTCCAGAAATGTTTTCATCTCAGCCAAGCTATAGGAAAAATTTCTGTATTTTGTATGCACATTAAATGTACCTTTAGCCAGATGATGTGCAACACTCTGATTCACTATTTTTAATACATCATAATGGCAAAAAGAGAATGTTGTAGACTTAACCTGAAATCTCAAAAATCGATTTGAGGCTGTGGGTCATCTGTGCTTATTTTTAGAAATGGCTTTTGATGCCAGGGATCAGGTTTGTAACGTATCACGTAATAAAAAGAAAAGAGTACCTTTAATACTCTTTAAATAAGAGCACATTTTCCTTATTACATAGGGAAATAAAAATGTGCTTTTCCATCCTCCTCAAAACTCACTTCTTCTGTAAATTGTTTGGTTTAGCCCTTCAATCCTTATTGTGGTGGATCCTGGCAGCGCAATATGGGGGTGGGGGAGCCAAAAAGGTGCTTTGCCAATATATCTGAGAGATATACTGGCATAACTTCAAAATGTGCCAGTGGAGCACCCCAGTAGCACTGTGGCCCACTGGTGTGGCAATGTTGTGGAGCAATGGTGGCACAAGCCGCTCTGCCAGCAGGGAAAGGGGTGGACCCAGAGGTGTGGCAGGAGTTAGCTGGCCCCCTAAGCTACCCCAGCCCAGGAACACCCCCCAAAAAACTGGCAGACAGTTACACCATCAAAAACTATGGCATATGGCATAACTATGGGACAGGCCATGTTTCCCCCACAGGAGCATCCCAGCCCACAAGCCCTGGTGTAGACCAAGATACTTACCCCAGCCCCAGCCAATCAACCCCTCTCCGGTGGCAGCCAACCCCCCTCACCTACACCCAATTACAGCCCTTCCCAGCGCTACATAAACCCCAGCCAGGTCTTCTCCAAGGCTTTTGCCTGTCTCTTGCCTCTCCCCATGTGGAGATCAAACCAGAAGCCCTGGCCATGCTATCCCAGTTGCTTTCCACTGAGCTATGGCTGTCTGTGCAATGATCTCTGCCTGCCCCATATGGCTGGTGGTGATGTCAGGGCTGCAGTGGAGTCCCTTCTGCTCGATGGTAAGCCTCCTTTAAACCTATCATCTTGGTCCAGTGGTTAGGATATAGGGATGTGCATTCGGTTTGTCTGAACCGAATGCACCCCCAAAAATGGCCCATTTGGGCCACTTTCGGGCTGCTGAGGGCCGATTCAGATTCTCTGATCTGAATCGGCTTACCACCGAATTGCCGCCGAATTTTGGTGGCAATTTGGCCCCATTATATCCTATGGGCCATTAAAGTTAATGGCAAAAACATAGGGTATATTCTGGGAGCTGGAGGGAAGGGGGTTTGAGGAAGAGGCTCCAAACTCACAGGGTAGCTGCTGGAGCCTCTCCCCAAGATACCCACCAAGTTTCAAGAACATTGGACCAGGAGGTCCAATTCTACGGGCCCTCAGGTTGCCCCCATCCCCCCCCTTTTGGAGAGGCTCCAGCAGCTACCCTGCAAGTTTGGAGCCTCTCCCTCAAACCCCCTCCCCTTCAGCCCCCAGCATACCTTTATATAGTAATGTATGGCTGTGAATGCTGTGAGAGCTGGACCATAAGGAAGGCTGACCGCCGAATAATAGATGCTTTAGAATTATGGTGCTGGGGAAGACTCATGAGAGTTCCTTGGACTGCAAGGAGATCAAATCAGTCAATCCTAAAAGAAATCAACCCTGACTGTTCCCTGGAAGGCCAGATACTGAAGTTTAAGCTCAAGTACTTTGGCCACCAAATGAGAAAGGAGCACTCACTGGAGAAGACCCTAATGCTGGGAAAGATTGAAGGTCAAAGAAGGAGGAGACGGCAAAGGATGAGATGGTTAGACAGTGTTATCGATGCAATGAACATGACATTAAGCTAACTCCAGAGGATGATGGAAGACAGGAGGGCCTGGCGTGATGTGGTCTGTGGGGCTGTGAAGAGTCGGACTCAACTGTGTGACTGAACAACAACAACACACACATACACACATATGGCATTTATAAAAAGCTTTCTCAGAAACAGAAATGATAAGTGCAGGATGGAAGTGTTTGCTTGCTTGTTTGTTTTAAAGTAACAACTATAACAAGAGCCAGAGACAGCCCTTAGGCTGTTTATCAAACATTATGCACAGATTTTTTTTTCTTTTTAAAATCTTTCTTAATGTTGATTTTGTCTTTCTGTTGGTTTCATTGTGAAATGCATTGTCAAGTATACCTTGTTTTTGTCCTACCCCCAAGTGGGACCAAAGAGAACCTCACTGTAAAATTTAGATCTTTAGGAGAGAAAGGATCCCTGATTTAGAAGAAGAAGAGGAGGAGGAGGAGGAAGAAGAGGAGGAGGAGGAGGAGATTGGATTTATACCCCGCCCTTCACTTGGGAGTCTCAGAGCTGCTTACAAACTCCTTTCCCTTCCCCTCCCCACAACAGACACCCTGTGAGGTGGGTGGGGCTGAGAGAACTCTGACACAAACTGCTCTTTCAGGAACAGCTGTGCCGGAGCTTGTGACTGACCCAAGGTCACATCAGCAGGTGCAAGTGGAGGAGTGGGGAATCAAACCCGGTTCTCCCAGATTAGAGTCCGCACACTTAATCACTACACCAAACTGGCTCTCCTAAACTAAAATTCTTGTTTGCACAGCAGACACAGGGCAGTGTGACCAAATGGGAGTTTGAGTGAGTTTTTCTTTCTTTCCTAAGACCCTGAACTAGTGGACAGGGGTCTACATTTAAGCAGAACTGAGATGCATGGATGTGAGGAGAGCTAAACCCTGTACCTTTCCATGCTTTTCATGACCCCAGGGGACCACTGTCATGACTCAAGGGACCACTCTGGACTTCGGGTCCCTTGAGAAGGCCCAGAGTACCCTCCCAAGCCCATCCCTTTTTAAGCCAAGGACATAGGCGTGATGACCAGGCAGAGAACAATTAAACAAATGGTTTATTAACACAGTACTGGGGCAAGGAAAACAAGACAAGGTGCTTTAAAATATATAACAGTGTCTAAAGGCAAAATAAACACAAACCTAATACGACTACCCATTTTACTTAACTGTTTACTATTCCAAGCCCACAGCCTCTTATGCCAGGTTATGCTACCTGTACACACTCTCCCAAGTGAGGGAGCTTTCTCTCACCAGACCAGCCTGTCCCCTCTGTGAGACCAGACCACAGAAGAGAAAAGAACACCACTTTTCACAGATAACAGCTTAAGTCAGAATCTCCTCACACAATCTCTGGAAACTGATTGGCTATAACCCTCTCTAAGAATTATGGGGATTGTAGGCTGTCTCCTTTCTACTCCCACACAGGTCCCTAGAGGCCTAGTCCTGCACAGATCATGACACCATCTCTGAGACTAGGCTGACTGGGAGAAGAATGCAGCAAGCACCAGATCAACATGTGAGGGGAGGCAGCATTTAATTCTCTTTGCCTAGCTGATGTGTTTTAAAATATGCTTTCCCAACACTTCTTGTTTTACACAGGAATGGGAGGCTATTCGTCCTTATACCCTACCAGAATTAATAGTAGTTGTGGGAGGCATTTGTGCTGGGGGAAGTGGTATGGCTGCTTTTATATTAAATGAAAGGCTATTCAGAAATCTCAGAAATGTGATCCTTACTGATCACTCATGTAAAGCTGAGCAGGGGGAGGATGATCCATCTCCAAGGCTCCCTGAAGACTGTGTTATGTTCTAGTTATTGGGAAATTGTATTTGTCTTTTCTGTATTCTATAGCTCACCTTGTAGATTTCCCCAATAGCTGCATGTAAAACCTTTTACACTTTTCCTTTGGCTTTGAGAGACCCTTTGGTTTATTTGACCCATGATCAAGCTGGTTCAAGCTCACATTACCATATGTATCCAAGAAAGGGATGGTAGGGATCCTGCCCTTGTCTCACAAATACACTCAGATCTACACTCAAGAAGTGAGTTATTAACTGGCCTGGAAGAGTCTAGCTAATAAATCAAATTCTCCAGGTGGTGGCAAGGAAACTGTCAAAGCTGTATCTCTGGGTCCAAGAGGGCTGGGGCATGTACAGAATGCACAATTGAACACGGAACTCGTAATGTTGAGCATTTCCATAGCATTATCACCAGAATAGTTTGTACAAGGTGCCGTAAGTGTGTATATTCCTTTCCTCCAACACCCCCTGCTTCCAAAAAGGCTCTGCTGGGGGCTGGAGGTCTTTCCAGAACTGTGGGGCATATGGGATAGGGGCTGCAGCAAGAATGGGGAATCAGCCACAATTATTGTCCCTCACTTCTGGGCTAGTTTTTGCTCTGATCATGACTTCAGTGGGATGCAGAGGGAGGCAATTTAAACCAATTCCTCATTCTTTACGTAGTGCCCTATAGCACAGTGTTCTGGAGAGTCCCCTGGCCCTCAGCAGCAGCATCTTTGCAGCAGGAGGTGTCCTGTTGGGGAGGATGGTAAAAATTGTTCCGTTCAATGGGTCCAGCCCATCAAAAGTAACTTAAGCCTGTGCATACAGACTCAATCAATGGTCAAAATGTTTTTATTCCGCTTCCCTTTGGAACTTCCAACTGACTGCAAAAGATCGCTAGAATTTACAGTATCTCCTGATATATCAGCTAAGGGAAGAATAAGTCAAACTTTTTTACCCATGAGGTTTCAAAAAGGAGTGACCATTTATTTTTATTTTTGTTGGAAATCATTATATCTGAACATGAGAACTGTTACATTTTTACTCTATGGCAAAAGTTATTCAAGAACAGAGGGAGAATCAAAAAGAATAAGACCTCACTTCCCCACTCCCCCTCTCTGCAGTTCCAGCTCTGCTCCCCAAGCACCATAGGATCTATTTTCCTGTATTCACCCACCATTTTGTTTCCCTACCGCTGAATTCTGGCTTTTGGCCTATAGGGTTTTTTTTGTTTTTTAAGGTCTATCTGGTTGCCAGCAAAATAGGGGTGTTGTGGATTTTTTTAATTTTAAAAGTCTGACTTTTCTGAAAATCTGGGACTTTCTCCGTCCTGAGAATGAAGAAATCTGTGTCATAGATGTGGTTGCTTCTGTTGTGTGGATTTGTCTATCAGAATGGGGGCCAGCCTTTCACTATTAGATACAGGGATCTATTTGACCTTGATGACTCTACTTGTCTTACTGCAAACTGTAAAAGCAGAGACTAGAATTTAATGCATTTCTAATTATGCAGAAGCTACTATTATATGGGGAAGTTATCCAAGTAAATCCACTTCAAAAGCTGGAGACTAAGCACTTTATGACTTCAAGGCAAAGAAATAGTGTAGAAAAGTACTAATAAATTATAGAATGTGTTCATAATAACACCAGTCCTGATAACCGAAGTATGATTTTTCCCCTCTTGCATTTTAATTTCATATATATAGACACACACCCATACCCATCCATTCAGTGTGTTATTGAAACTATTCAATTTTGTATTATATTCATCTGCATTCCTACTATTTTTCACTGGGAATGGGTGAGTTCCCATTTGTCCTCATCCCCATGCATATTATGCTGATGACGGAGATCTATATTTCTGCAAATGCACCAAGGTATGGCTTCAGATGCATCATAAACAATATTTAAGATGCCAGGAGAGGTGGTGGGAGAGAATATCTGCCTATCTGGCTAAGCACTGAAGCTGTAACCCTGGCCCAACAGCTGCTCTTGGGACAACAACAGTGCAATCCTATTGCTAAGCAGTGTTACATCCTATTAAGTCGATTGACTCACACACCTTTAAGGTCAACAATGAAGAAAAGGAAATTGATAAAGATTTTCTGTTCCTTGGCTCCATCATCAACCAAGAAATCAGAAGGAAATTGAGACTGGGAAAGGCAGCCAAGAAGAAACCAAGAAAAAATTAAGTGTAAGGATGTGTTGCAGGCAATTAAAATTAAGATAATTCATACTATAGTATTCCCCATTGCGATGTATGGGTGCAAAAGTTAGTGTGAAAGATGACTCATTTGAAATGTGGTGTTGGAGGAGAGTTTTATGGATACCATGGACTGCTAAAAAGACAAATAAGTGGGTTCTAGATCAAATCAAAGCTGAACTCTCCCTAGAAGCTAAAACGACTCAGTTGAGGTTATCATAGTTTGGTCACATTATAAGAAGACAAGAGTCACTGGAAAAGGACAATAATACAAGGAAAACTTGAAGGCAGCAGGAAAAAAGGAAGACCCAACATGAGATAAATTGACTCAATCAAGGAAGCCGTAGCGCTCAGTTTGCAAGACCTGAGCAAGGCTGCTAACAATAGGACTTTTTGGAGGACATTAATTCATAAGGTCGCCATGAGTCAGAAGTGACGTGATGGCCCTTAACACACACATGCACACAAGTTGATTTGATTCAGTGGCTTATAGGGTTGCCAGATCTGGGTTGGAAAATACCTGGAGACTTTGGGGGTGAAGCCAGGAGAGGGCAGGGTTTGGGGAGGGGAGGGGCCTCAGCATGGTACAAGGCCATAGAGTCCACCCTTCAAAGCAGCCATTTTCTCCAGGGGAGCTGATCTCTGTCAGCTGGAGATCAGTTGTAAAAGTGGGAGATCCCCAGGCCCCACCTGGAGGCTGGCAACCCTAATGGCTTAGAAGGGTATAACTGTGTCTACTATTGTACCATAAATGTGTGGGATGAGAGGAGAAGCATGGAGGGTGGCAAATAACTTGTTCATTTGTTTCCCTCCTTGGTTTTCCTAACCATAATGAATGAAACAAATAGGCCTTTTTCAGTTCATTTTTCCCCATTTGTTTGGTAATGAATGCACATCTTCATCTGATCTATATTTTAAGGCGACGTAAAACTTTTATAAGAGAATTAGCATTATATAGAAATAAACTGAGTAACAAAATTAAACAGTCATTGATTTAAAAATTATGTAAATTGCAACAGTTGCACAGAAGGAATAAAAGTGCTGAAATCTTGGAAGAATGAAGAAAGTACTCATAGACACGATGGACTGGATCCAAAGACTCCTTTCTGGTAAGAGAAGAGTCTTTCTCTGGCAGAGAGAGGTTTCCTCTATCAAAGGAAGAGTCTTGCTAAGTGGAAGGCCATCATTGGATTGAAGCAGCAATATTCTTAGACAAAGGTTCTGGAGAGTGTGAAGAAAGGCAATGAGAAGAAGTAACAGTGGGTCTCTGAGCCCAAATCCTAACTACCAACGATTTCCTTCCCATGACTTCTTCCTCCTCTTTATCACCAAAGAGTTGGTTAGAGGTATTACCATAAAAACATACATTTACAATGGCTGATTCATTCCAGTGGGGGAATAGCAGCAAGGAAATAAAAAAGTATTTCCCCTAGGGCTTCAGCTTCTCAGTTTCTGGTGGGTGCCTGGTTCTAGTTCAAACTCACTTATCCTGCATGCTAGTATTTCAATTAGAGCTCATGTCCAGAGTAGACTTCAGAGATCAGTTCCTCTGGAGAAAATGGATGCTTTGAAAGGGTGGACTCTAAGGCACTGTATCCCACTGAGGTTCCTGTACTCTTCAGGCTCCACCCCCAGATCTCAAGGGGTTTCCCAATCTGGAGCTGGCAACCCCCCCCCCCCACGGGAGGCACCCTGGTAACTCTAATATGAAGGGAGTGGGTGAGTTCCTCTCTCTTTTCCTGTTATCTGAGGTAACTTTCAGTTTAGCTTTCCTTTTCTTTCTCTTCCATGTCTTAACTCCCGAATAAAATGCAAAGACTCATATCTGATTAGGTCCTTTTCCAGGACTTGTTGGGGCATTAATTTAGACACAGTATTCAGTCCCTCCCTTTGCATCATGTATGTGTGGTCATGCAGGTCTGATCTGGTACTTGATTTTCCATCTCTTTGGAGTGTGGCATCTGTAGCAGCCTCTGCTCCTGAGCATGGTTGGCTGTGTAAGGGCCGAGTAATGCCTACACAAGTCATTTGCCTAATGAATCACAAACACCACTTCTCACTACTTCTTTAGTGTTTTATTTAGACTAAGTGGTGACTCACTAAGCTGCTATCTCCTGAGGTCAATTCTGGGAATATCTGGGCAAAGGGCAGAAATAAGCTTGCAGATAAGAGCCGCTTGCTAGTACACACTGTTGCTTAGCATTCAGGAAGAATTATTTAAAGCACATAGTTGCTGGATTTTGCATATAGATTCATTCAACTTTGAAAAGTGGCAAATTTCAGATAAAAAAATGCAAGACAATGATGTTCTGCAATCAGAACTGGATCAACAGTGGCTGCTCCCTTAGCACCTCGTGACTAGCGAGAGTGCTGTTACTCCAGCCCAAGCACAGATGAGGGCATTCCGCCAGCTTCATAATTTCTTTTAATTAAGATTTTGAAGATATACATGACAATGTGCAGAGGATAAAGAGTGATTTTCATGGATGACGGGGAGCACTTTCTGCTTGTTGAATAAACCCAGGATTGGAAAAGAGATTTCATTTCTAAGTGGAACCAGTGATTGGAATATAGAAGAAGGAATGCCACCGGATGATTCTGGGACTGATTTAAGATTGGCATTGCTGTACAATATGATGGCTTTTTACAAGGTTGGAGAGATGTTCACTTGGCAAATTTCCAGAAGGCTGTATTTATTTATTTATTTTTAAATGAAAGGGGGTCCCCTTTTCACTTGTACGTCAAGTTAGGAAACAGTAACAGATAAGGCAGCTTGAGGAACTGACAGTGGTGGTGGGGGGATCTTCCAGTGCCAGGCAGACCGCTGCTACTGTTGGCTGCTGCTGCTGCTTTTCCAAAATCCCCCCTTTCCTCCCTCTCCCTCAGCTAGAGCTGCCCCCACCATGTTGTACATTTTTCTCACCAGAGCCCAAAGATCCCCCTGCCAGTCATGATGGACTGTGTTTGTGCACAAATATCAGATAAGATACTGAAATGTGTGCATGGAATGTATGCAGTTTTATTACTGGACTGTGTATGATTACTTTTATTTAAGTGTTGTATTTGGGTTACAGTTGGGTCACCCAGACATGCAACATAGATCTCTAGGAGATCTCCAGGCCCCAGCTGGAGGTTGACAACCCTAACAGATGGGTAGTGTTAGCTTGGTTAAGCATTTGACTTAGTTGACCAAACAATGGTACCCTTATTCAATTGAATGTGTGCATAATTAGCGTGTCAGATTCCAGCGTTGGACTGGAGTCCAGGACTGTCTCTTCCTCCAGGGTTCCTTTGATGGGGCTTGCAATGGCTGGGGGAAGAAGAGAGCAAGGCGGGGGTTACAGCACCCTCTCCTGCTCCTGCCAGTGACCTCTTCCTGCTTGCCTTAGGCGAGGTCTTGCCCTTCCGCCTCAGCTCTCCTGACGTTTAAAAGGGCCACCTGGGAGCAGGACAACCCTGGTCTCACCCTCCCTTTATCTTGGGGGTGGTGTTTGTGGGAGTGGTGGGCTTCCCTTCCAATAGGCCCTTGGCATGGGGGCCTGCCCCTCCCTCCATAGCTACTTTAAAGGGCCTCACCTTGGCTCTTGTGGGCCTGGGGAATATACTGTCACCTGGCCCCTTCCCTGACATGCAGTCCCAGTTCAGTGCAGTCAGACGCAAGTCTCAATGATTCACTCCCAGCTAAACATGTATACAATTACAGCTTTAGCCTTTTCTCTTTTGCTGTTGAAGTCTAACATTCTAGGTTACTTAGGATTACTTAGACTACTCAAGGTTTTTCAGTATAACAGGTATGATATCCTGAAGGGCCTTCTTGCTGCTAGGAAGAAGATAACAGATGACATTCCATGCTCAGAGCAACTGGTACCAGGAAGGTGGAGAAGGGGTTGAAATTTAGCTGCAGTGTGATTATCAGTGAATCTGGAGAAAATTGGATTTTTGCTGAGATGAAAAGAGTCTAAACTTTCTTTAGACTTTAAAGAATCAGTTGGGAATGAGCAAAGCTATTGGCTTGGCTTCAGAGTCCTGAGAGGCTCCATCTCACAAATGGAGTTCTCAGAGATTCATTGTGAATTGTGATGCATCTGTCAAAATTCTGCATTCACTAATGGAGATGTGTGAACCTTTGAGAAAACTAATCTGTAAGGAAGTCATACAAGAAAAGTCTTTCTGAGGAAATAAAAAAGAAATTTCAGAAATCTTCTGGTAGTGAAGTTTTAAAACACAAAGGGAAGATTAGCTTACAGCGTGATACAATGCTAATACAAGGAAAGGAACCACGATTGTGTACAAAATATGCACTAAAAAACATTTGGTAGAACGTTTCATTTTACATACCCCGAGCTAACATAAGAAGCTAAAAAAAAAAAAAGAGGTTAAAAATCCCTTTGCCTTTAACTTTGTAATTTCGAACGTTTAAGAGTTTAAGCGCTACCTACTTGATTTAAATCTTCAAATGCCAGTTTGTAATAGAAGCTTTAAAAAATAGCCTCACTCATTAACCTTACTAACTTTGATTAAGCTAACGATTAATCATTTTGTATGATCCTTGTCTAGCTTAAGTTTTAGTTTAGTGTTGTAGTGTTTGTAGTATGTAGTGTTTGTAGAAAGCACAATTAAAAATTGTCAAAGTAGATAGACCTTAAAAAAAATCCCTTTGCCTTTGAAAGCCAGGGATTCTGCAATCCTGTGCACACTCACTTGGAAGTAATATACCCACCAATTTCAGTGGGACACAATTCCAAGCAGGGGTCATTTCGTAGAAAAAGAGCTAGGGGAACTCATTAGCATAACTCATTAGCATATGCCACACCCCCTGACATCAGGGGCCCGGCGGTGGACCTGCAAGGCCAGCGGGAGTGCGAGGAAGCCCCGCCAAGGTCCTCCCTGGCCCCAGGCAGGCAGGGGTGGGGAGAGGCGGGGAGGAAGCAACTTACCCTCCCTCTTCTCCTGCCTCATCCTGGCTGAATGAGGGCTGGAAGCGGGGCAGCCGGAAGCAGGGGGCGGGGCTTTGTCATGTGCCCCGCCCCCTGCACCTCACCCGGGGGAACTGCGTTCCCCCGCGTTCCCCCCCGAAATGACCTCTGATTCCAAGTAAACATATGTAGCATTGAACTACATATTACATTCTGAGCAGTGCTCTTATTCTTGATTACTCTGGCCTCTGGTGTCAAAGGTTGGCATGATCCATCAGGCACCACCTAGAGACCTCACCCCCAACCAAACAGAGTCCTCCATTGCTGCTTCCCTTTCTCACCATTGCCCACCTTCTCTCTCTTGACCTGCCTCCTAGGGAGAAAAGAGAAGGAAGAATTTGGCAGTGAACACAGCTATGATGATAAGGAGAGGAGCCACGGAAGAAGCAGTGCTGCCTCCTCCATTTGTTGGAGGCTGCTGTAACAGAGAGGAAGAGCTGCTGCTGTCCATTAGCTGCTGCAATAGTGAGGAAGAGTGAGAGGAGCAGCCACAACAGTTCCTGCAGTGAGGTTCCTTCTCTGGGGGACCAGAGAAGGAAGAGGAACCAGAAATTGTATCTATCCATTGAGGAGATAGCTAGCAAGTTAGTGGGTGGAAGCGGCCACTGTTTTTCCTGCTGCTCCCATGTCTGCCTTCTGATGGCAGCAGTCAATGGTGGTGAGGACAGAAGGAGGAGGAGGAGTTACCATCACATGGTGTGTATGAGAGAGAACACTCAAATAGTGGTACTGGGAGGCAGGAAGGCTAGGGGCCCAGCCATCCATTTAAGAGGAACCATCAGGGTTGCTAACTCTGGCCTGAGAGTTCCCTGGAAATCTGGAGGAGGAGCCTGGGGTAGATGGATTTGTTGGGACCTCAGCAAGGATGTCATGCCATAGAGTTCATCCTCTGAAGTTGCTGTTTTTTCCAAGGGAACTGATATCTGTATTTATTTATTTATTTATTTATTTATTTCACTTTTACCTCGCCCTCCCCGCCAGGCGGGCTCAGGGCGGCTTTCAAAAACTGATAAGCAGTATACATTTTACAGTAATAGAATAAAATACATCATTAAAGTTCACACAGGGCGCTGCTGGTAGGACGTCGCTCTTACCGGAACACCTGCCTAAAAAGTTCTGTTTTCACGGCCCTGCGGAACTGTGACAAGTCCCGCAGGGCCCTGATCTCGGCAGGAAGCTTGTTCCAATAGGATGGAGCTACAAACGAAAAAGCCCTAGTCCTGGTTGCCATCAACCTGACTTCCTTTGGGCAAGGGAGGTCCAGGAGGTTTTGGTATCCTGATCGCAGTGCTCTCTGGGGAACATACGGGGAAATTCTGGGAGAACTTCAGACCCCACCTGGAGGTTGGCAACCCTGGAGCCCTCCAAAATCCAGGACAGCCACATTTATAGCAGACATTGATAGGACAAAATCCAGACCATGTTTCAGTGTTCTGGCCATTGTCCTGAACTGTCCATTCTGGCACTGTCCTGAATTTTTTTTTAAAGGGATTTTTTATGTTTATCTGATGAAGGAGCTGGGTATGTTTAACCTGGAGAGAAGATGACTTAGAGGTGATATGATAACCATCTTCAAGTACTTGAAGGGCTGTCATATAGAGGATGGTATGGAGTTGTTTTCTGTTGCCTAAGAAGGTCAGACCAGAACCAATGGGCTGAAATTAAATAAAAAGAGTTTTCAGCTGAACATTAGGAAGAACTTCCTGACAGTTAGAGCAGTTCCTCAGTGGAACAGGCTTCCTCGGGAAGTGGTGGGCTTTCCTTCTTTGGAGGTTTTTAAGCAAAAGCCATCTGGCCATCTGACAGCAATGCTGATTCTGTAAACTTAGGCAGATCATGAGAGGGAGGGCAAGGAGGGTTGCATCAGTGC
>NW_015161447.1:16886-19470 GCF_001447785.1 Gekko japonicus
CTTTCCCCCCCCCCATCTTCTGGGCATGGAGCAGGGGTCACTGGAGGTATGTGGGGAGAGGTAGTTTTGAATTTCTTGCATGTGCAAGGTGGTGGACTAGATGACCCTGGAGATCCCTTCCAACTCTATGATTCTATGAATAGTCTTTGAAAACTCATCTCTGAGGGTTTTTTGCCTGTTCTGAATCGGGGGGGGGGGATAATTCAGTGGTAGATCATCTCTTAAGGCTCCAAGTTCATACCCTGACATCTCCAGTGAAAAGGATCATGTAGTAGGTGTTGTGCAAGACCTCTGCCTGTCATCCTGGATATCTCAGAGTAGACAATACTTATCTTGGCTTAATATAAGGTAGCTTAATGTCTTCAAGAATGGATCTGTGTTGATCTGTAATGATTTTCTGGGTCTCACCAATCTGTGCTTTCTTTATAAGGCTTCATAAGACTCACATTTATTACAAATGAAAATATTAACAGCACATTAAAGTAATGTGCAAGGTTACCCTAGGCATCAAAGTAATCTGTACAATGTACAATTAAATGTGTAAATTAATAAATGTTTATTTATTGTATTGCTGTATTGATTTTTTCCCCATTTGTTAAGTCAGAATGATGACTATAACCGTGCCACCTCCTACTTTTTTATAGTGAGATCTTAACAGACTCCCACTCCTTGGGAGGAAGGCTATGGCAAACCTAGACAGCATAATAAAAAGCAGAGACATCACCCTGCCAACAAAAGTCCGTATGGTCAAAGCAATGGTATTCCCAGTAGTCATGTATGGCTGCGAAAGTTGGACCATAAGGAAGGCCGAGCGCCAAAGAATAGATGCTTTCGAATTATGGTGCTGGAGAAGACTCATGAGAGTCCCGTGGACTGCAAGGAGATCAAATCAGTCAATCCTAAAAGAAATCAACCCTGATTGTTCCTTGGAAGGCCAGATACTGAAGCTGAAGCTCAAATACTTTGGCGACCAAATGAGAAGGGAGCACTCACTGGAGAAGACCCTGATGCTGGGAAAGATTGAAGGTCAAAGAAGAAGGGGACAGCAAAGGATGAGATGGTTAGACAGTGTTATCAATGCAACGAACATGAAATTAAGCTGAAGCTCAAGTACTTTGGCCACCAAATGAGAAGGGAGCACTCACTGGAGAAGACCCCGATGCTGGGAAAGATTGAAGGTCAAAGAAGAAGGGGACAGCAAAGGATGAGATGGTTAGACAGTGTTATCGATGCAAGGAACATGAAATTAAGCAAACTCCAGAGGACGACGGAAGACAGGAGGGCCTGCCGTGATGTGGTCAATGGGGTCGCAAAGAGTCGGACTCAACTGTGTGAATGAACAACAACAACAACTGGATTCTTCATTGCTCATGCTGGCAGATAAATGTGTCCTCTTCTTTTCTGTAATTATAGCAGGCCCTTATAGTTTTTGACCCTCTAAGCGGAACGTAGCACATTAGCACTCCACTTCAGTAACCCATTTGATTTTGTTGCTGGCTTGGATTAGGAAAACAGGAGGGGGTGTATGTAGGTTTGCTAGCCAGTGTTGGCAACCCTCCAGGAGAGTTCATGCAGAAAGGGCAGAACCCTAGAGCATCACCCTGGTGCCAGGACATCACCATTTATTTATTTATCTATTTTGCCAGAAGGTGACATTGTACATTGGTACAACACCAAGGAGCCCCCATCATTTCCCCCCAGCTCAGGGCTGCTGAGAGCCTCCCTTTGCCTCCTCATATGACCTTGATCTAATCCAAATATTATAACAAAACAAATCACTTTGCTTGCTGTTACCATGAATCTATAGTAATAAAGTAATTGGTCTGTCTATTCATCTGTCCATTTATGGCAATAACTCATCAGAGAATAGAGCTAGGAGACCTCCCCTTGCCTCCTCATATGACCTTGATCTAATCCAAATATCATAACAAAACAAATAACTTTGCTTGCTGTTACCATGAATCTATAGTAATAAAGTAATTGGTCTGTCTATTCATCTGTCCATTTATGGCAATAACTCATCAGAGAATAGAGCTAGGAGACTCAAAATTTGCCACCTGCTTCAAGATGATTGTGCTAGTTCCAGGGCCAAAACTGAAAGGCATGGGAATATGTTTTTTAAGACAAACAAAAGACAAACATACATAAATGCACATAAAAGGGAGATTCTATCTGTATCATTTTACCCTTTGTCTTTGGTATCTTATTATAGTCTAGAAATTTTTGTCACCTTTTTCCACCACACAATTATATTTTATGAATAATTACATCTATAATTCTTAGTTCTTTTTGTTTCAGTTAAGGGCTAGAGGTCCAGGAATTTTAATTGTTATTTTCTTTCATCCAGTCATAAAACCTTGACCATGTATTGTCAAAGTCTTCTTTGTTGTTTCCTCTTAATATCATAGTCAATTTGTCCATCTCAGCAGTTTCCAGTATTTTGGCTATAACTTCTTCTTTTGAAGGTATTTCTATTCTTCTCCAGTATTTCGCATATAACATCCTTGCTGCTGTTAGAATATGTATAGTAAGATAAAAGTCTTGTCTCTTATATTTTTCTGACATTATATTCAACAAAAACAGT
>NW_015161447.1:20332-20615 GCF_001447785.1 Gekko japonicus
AATTTGTCCATCTCAGCAGTTTCCAGTATTTTGGCTATAACTTCTTCTTTTGAAGGTATTTCTATTCTTCTCCAGTATTTCGCATATAACATCCTTGCTGCTGTTAGAATATGTATAGTAAGATAAAAGTCTTGTCTCTTATATTTTTCTGACATTATATTCAACAAAAACAGTTCTGGTCAGGCCCGTGACCAGGATTTTTTAATTCAGGGGCCTTTAAATAAGTCGGGGGGCACCCCACACAGACACCCCCAACACCCCCCCCCCGGGAGCACCCCAAATA
>NW_015161447.1:20823-30136 GCF_001447785.1 Gekko japonicus
TATAAAAGCCAGTCTGAAATGGAAAAACTAGCTCTTTCCTTGGCATCCTGTAGATTTTTCATTTTTATTCTTGGTTTTTTATTTTGCCATATAAATTGTGATTAGACTTTCTCCAGTTGTTTAAAGTACTGTTGATTTTGGAGTATCGGTATTGTTTGGAATAAGAAGATCAGCCTGGGAAGAATATTCATCTTTATTGTGGCTACTCTGCCCATCAAAGATATTTGTAGATTTTTCTACTTTTCTAAGTCCTTTTTAATTTCTGTCATAAGTTCTATATAATTATCTTTCATCAAGGAGCTGGATCTGTTTGTTATTTTTACTCCCAAATATTTCACTTTTTTTGGTGATTCAAATCCTGATTCTTCTTGCAATCATTTCACTTGATCTTTTGTCATAGTTTTTGTTAGCATTTTTGTCCTGTTTAGATCAATCTTCAATCCAGCCACTCTACCATAGCTTGACAATGTAGTTAATAACTTTGTGACAGAATTCAATGGATTCTCTAATATAAATACCAAGTCAGGCATGGGAATATCTTTGACGAGGTGAGACACCCCTCCCCCTCTGCTATTTGCAATGGAAGCTAAGAGTCTCTGTTCGTGGCAGGTAAAACTCATCAGAAAATAATGTTACACATCTGAAAATTGGCCACCAACCCTAGAATGATGATGGAAATTGAAGTGCCAAAAATGAAGGGAATTAGAATATCTTGAACTGGGTTATCTTCATGATAGGCAACATGTAATAAGAGGGCTTTTAAGCAACCTCTTATATGTCTCTAATACTTGGATCCCCAATCTACCATAGGAGGTTGTGGGTGACACATTATCAGCCAGGCCTACTTCACAGGGTTGTTGTGGGGATCAAATGGGGGACAGGAGAACAGTGCCGCTTTGGTCTCCACTGGGGAGAAAGACTAGGTATGACATTTGCTGTAAATCTACTTTTTATGATATTACAAATTACATCATATTCATATAGCAAAGTAGTCTTTACAAATGGCTATTACATTCTCCACCAACACAATAATAATAATAACAACAACAACTCAGGGCCTGAACTGGGAGTTCTAATTTCTGGTACACATATATAACTACTAAAACAAATCATTGTTCCATTGTCATGTATATAAAGAGCGTAGGAGGGGGGAAGCATCCTTTTAAGACTTTGTTAGATCATTGGGAAATATTACCCCCCACCTTCTGTTTATAATATTAACAAAAGTTAGAATAAAGGAAGAAAAGTTAAGCAAAAGAGAAGGAAAGGTTGTTTTATATTGGTACAATACACTATCACTTTGCAAGATCTGGCTGGGCTGGATACAAGGATTGGAACAGAGAAAGGCTAGATTATTGGAGAAAACTAGCTTGTTAGGAGGCTGCAGGCTGGCAATTACTGTAGCAGCCATCAGTGTGCTGGATTGGTTGGTGGGTTTAGCATGATCTGTTAGGCAAGTTTACTTCAGTCTTGCAGAAAGGCCAATCTAGCCAATAGAGTGCCTTTTACTGTCCTCAGACCTCCCTGCATCACAAGAAAAATTGCTGGAAAGGCATTTGGCTGGATAAAAAATGACACTGGCTGACTTGAGCTCCCCGAATTTTGTCCTCCCAGTCCCCACTGTCAGTGTCTCTGGTGTTAAGTGGCAGCAAAGAACAGGGAGCTGGCTGGGGGGTGTCCCACTATAGCAGGAGACCTGCCCCCCATAATCAAGCTTTTTTGGACCCATGGCACATGTGGTGGACTCCTTTCAGTTGGAATGCACAGCTTTTTGCATCTTGTGCAGGCCTGAATAGCACCCATGAATCTGCACAGCAACACTCATCAAACTGATCTGTATCTGAACATTTATTTATTCATTTGTATCTTTTCTCCCCAGTGGAGATGTAAAATGGCTTATAAAACTTGGGTACAAAAATAAAACAAAAACGTCTCTCTCTGTCTCTCTGATCTTCCAGTAAGGTTTAGGCTATGAACCTCAGGCCAAGAGCTTCTAAGCAAGAGAAACCAGGGAATTTGGATATATTCTTGGCCATTGCTGCTGAGCAAGAGCTGGGGAGGGGCAACCATTAGTGATGGTCATCATGTGGTGGTAGTGATAGAGGGGGGGGGGAACTGCATGTGCCTGCTGACTGGCTAGCAGCATCCCAGCCTCTCCCACTGACCGGAGATATCAATGGGCACTGCTGGCCAGATAGGTCATAACCCTGAAGGTTGTTAAGCAGTCTATCCCATCCCTGTGCTCACCACTAAGAGTGTGCCCTCTCCATAAGGTGCTGCTCAGCAGTGGTAGCTTGGTTCTATGTTTTATCCCATCGGATCAGCTGCCATTAATTTTCATTGAGGAAAAAAGAAAAAACAACTAGCTTCCCTTTCAAGCTGTCATTTATTTACTAGTTCTATAATTTAGCAGGACTTTTTAATCATTATTAGTTTTTCATGTGAAATAAGAAATGTTCCCCTTGGGATCATCCATTGCTGAAACTCCCTTTAGATTATGTTTGTTTATATATTAGTTCTTGGCCACCTTTTCTCTAAACTCACCAGGCTTTTTTTAATTAAAAAGAACCCTTGTTGTAGAGTAGTAATCACAGACTCAAGCTCCCCCTGCATACAGAGTTGAGAGATTCTGCAGATCTGAGGGCTAGCAACTGGAGGATTTACAACCTTGAGTGGTAAACGGAGCTTTTTAATTATACCGTAAATATGCTCGTACATCTTTTAAAATTAGGAAACCATAACATGTTGATTTCCAGACACAATTTACTAACTGTTCAAGAGTAACTTGTGTGAAATGGGCAGTCAGTGAGTTGCTGGGGACTCATTTCCTTTCACAATGCAGAAAACATGCAGTGAATCTGAAATTGGTTGTACTCATATCCACTCTGCTTCTTGCATCTCTTTTGTGAACATAAATGTCAATCTGTCCCAGAAATAAAAAACTGCATGCTTCAGGACTGTGGAGCTGGGCCATAATTCACTTCAGAGTAAGGTGCACTCAAGCCCAGTCTTGGTGATGTGGATGGTCCCGTTTGCATTTTGCTTTCCATGCACTGAAGTCATGGCATGGAGGGTCCCATATCACAAGCATGTACCATAATGGGTTTGTAATGGAGCACCAAGGTGCAGCATAGGCACCTGAAATCTTTCACTCTCTTCTCCAGGGTATGCAGCATCTCAAGCCCTGTGTTCATATACTGAACTTGCCCATAGCAGGAGTACGGATAGCTTTACTATGATTGATTACACTTGGAGCAGCCTTCAGTTTAAATGGATTTTAACCAAAGTACAATATAATCCTGCACTCTAGACCAGCATAGGCAGCTAAGCATCAGTTCTGCGTCATAATGGAAACTCCATTATGATGGAACATTGATGGACTTTCCCAAAATATCTCTTTGAAAGCTATTGAATATAATCAGAAAAATTAATTGCTCACATTAATATTCTTCAGTTAGTCTTTATTGAGCTCTGAATAACCTTCTCGATCTTAGTCTGTATCAGCTGATGCTGCAGCCTGTCTGTTGGCTCATCTGTAGAGTGGTAAATATTCCTCACCACATGCCTTTCTGGTATGTTTTTCTGGGATTTACCTGGATATCCTCAATCTCCTTAAGACACTTAAAACATTCAAATTAAAACAAGATTAAATTAAAATTAAGTTAAAATTTAGTTAACTAAAGATGGCAACATATATTTATAAAATAGCCCAAATAGCTGGATAGGTGGTAAACAGGAGTCACTACGCCATAATACTGTCGAGACTCCACATGGGCAGATATAATAGGGCTGCTTTCTGCAGGAAGGCAAAATAATTGGACGTTCATCGCATCAACAAAAGGCCTTGTGGAACAGCTCCATTTTACAGGTCCTGCGGAACTGTAATAGGTCCCACAGGGCCCTGATCTCAGGCAGGAGCATGTTCCACCAGGTAGGGGCCAGGAGATAGAAGGCTGTGGCCCTGGTTAAGGCTAAGTGGATGTCCTTTGGGCCAGGGATACTCAGTAGATGTTGATCAGCAGAGTGCAGGCTCTCCCAGGGGGGTATATGGGGAGAGGTGATCCCAGGCCACTTAGGGCTTTAAAGTTTAACACTATCACCTTGAAATGAATATGGTACTTGATTGTTAGCCAGTGCAACTGGCAGAACACCTGCTGAATGCGCTCCCACACAGATGTCACAGTCAGCAGGCGAGCTTCAGCATTTTGCACCAGTTGGAGTTTCCGGATTGGATTCATGGGTAAGCCCATGTAAAGTGAGTTACAGTATTCTAATCCGGAAGTGACCACTGCATGGGTCACAGTGGCCAGATCCTGGGCAGAGAGATAAGGAACCAGTTGCCTGATCTGCTGAACATGAAAAAAGGCTGACCTGACAACAGTGGCGACCTGGGCCTCCATAGAGATCGAGGCATCCAGGATCACCCCTAGGCTCCTAATCCTTGGTGCTGGCATCAGTGGTGCCCTGTCAAGAGCCAGGAGCCTGATTCCTAAGCCTACCCTGCCCCAGTCCAGACACAGGATCTCCGTCTTTGATGGATTAAGTTTGATCTGATTTTTACTAGTTGTGACATTGCAAAGCCTGTGTAGCATCCTTGAGAGGAGGAGCAGATACAGTAAAACTGGGCACTCAGCAAGCTGCTACCTCAGTATTCTTCCACCTCACCAACACCTTTCCTTTGAACATGTAACCTCAGTACTATAATTTACATGCATTAAGAAACTGGGAAAAACTATCCCTTCCATTTGTTATCCAGTACAGAAGATAGGAGGGCTTTTCAGGCCTCAGACATCAGAACTCTTGGTTAGAACACAGAAAAGATAAAGAGGGAACACTAACACTACATTTGACTTAACCCACCAAACCACAAATATTTCTGTTTTCTCTGAAATTATGAGGGCTCAAAACTTGCATTTTAAAAATCAAGAGTTTAGATTCTGTCCAGGATATGTACTTTCCAGACAGTGAGTGAAGAATCTGGAATCTAGGTAATAACCAAGATTTCTAAGTAATATGGCAGTTTGAGACTATAAGAAATCTGAATTAAGATTGTGCTTCAATTATCTCACAACATGGTCTTGATAAGCCACTTGCCTGGAGGCCTGATTATGCTGAATCATTCTGCATTTCCCTATCTCACAGTAGGAAGGCCAGAACCTCCACCTGGACCAAGGGCCTGGCAACTCTAATCTGTTGTTTCTTCCAGTCAGGCTGCCCAAAGCCTCTGCCTGAATCCCACCGAGCCCTGGCTACACTTGGTTTGTCCAGTTTGTGCTGAGTGTCTGTGAATGCTTGCCAAATCAGTTTGATTGGGTTTTCCCAAAACAGTGCATGTGCAAAGATGCTGCTGATTCAAACTGATAGGCAGCCATTAGCATCACTAAAGGTTACTTAGTTGAACATTGAAGGACAGGA
Source organism: Gekko japonicus (assembly GCF_001447785.1). Classification (NCBI taxonomy): domain Eukaryota; kingdom Metazoa; phylum Chordata; class Lepidosauria; order Squamata; family Gekkonidae; genus Gekko; species Gekko japonicus. Next base: position 26,239 of record NW_015161447.1, read on the forward strand.
CTTTACTGAAACAGCATTTATTGATGACTGATTTATATTATTTGTGAGTGATCTAATTGTCTACTGTTTTTTAAACAATTGCTTGATGAGCAGGGCAGTTATGCAGCAAGGACAGGGGGGCCACTTGCCTGGAGGCCTGATTATGCTGACTCATTCTGCATTTCCCAATCTCACAGTAGGAAGGTCAGAACCCCCACCTGTAATAGACATCAGTTGGGCTTTATGAGAGCAAGTATGCACAAAAAGCCAATTGTGCTGTACTGCATGGTTATGAAGGAGTACAATAACACAAGCTGTTAGACACCCATGAACAGATCAACAAACTGTCAAACTGATCTATGGGTATTTGTGCATCCCTACTCCCGGTATGTTTCTGGGCACAATTCAAGGTGCTGGTGTTGACCTTTAAAGCCACATATCATTTGGGACCAATGTACCTGAAAGACTGCCTGCTGATTGCCTTATAAACCTGCCCAACCACTACCAGTCATCTTTGGAGTGCTTTGGATGCACCCACCTTCTGAGATTAGGCAGGTGGCAATCTGGGCCTTCTCAGTCATGGCACCAAACCTCTGGAACTCTCTCCCCAGGCAGACATCTCTGTCCTGTTCTATTACCATTTTTTGCTGGTGGGTGAAGCCTTTTGTTTCATTTGGCAATCTCTTGGTGACCCCCTCCTCCCTTCCCCAGTGTTTTAATTGTTGTTTTTATGTTTTATATGTATTTTAGCTTTGGTTTTAATTGTTGTGATGATGTTTTTCTTGTTGTTTCTAATAGTTTTAAAATGTTATTTTATTAAGGTAAAGGTAAAGGTTTCCCTTGCTCGAAAGCCAGTCAAATCTGACTCTAGGGATGTGGTGTTCATCTCCGTTTCCAAGCCAAAGAGCCACTGCTGTCTAAAGACTGGCATGACTAGATGCCAAGGCCCACGGAACGCTGTTACCTTCCCACCGAAGTGGTACCTATTTATCTACTTGCAATTTCTTACTTTCAAACTGCTAGGTTGGCAGGAGCTGGGACCAGAGATGGGAGCTCACTCTGTGTCCCTTATGAGGGCAGCGTGGTGAATATAAATTTTGTAAAATGAATAAAAAATGAAATGAAAATTAATCCATTAGGGCCAGGGCTTTAAAGGGAATAACTCTTCTTAGGATTGCAGTGTTGTTGACTTGAACATGGCATTTGCTCCTGCACTACAGATTTGGAGAAAGCAAGGAAGTATAATTTCAGAATGGGGTGGAAGGAGAAATAAGACTTCTGATATTAATTTCTTACAAAATCCCCTAGGTTTAGAACCTGTTCTCATGACCAGTTGATTACCAGTTATGGGAAGAAACTCTACTCTGGCTGACTTCTGGCTGCCTGAACTGGTTCCATATATCCTCTGTGAGATGCTATATATTACACAACATTCTGGGTGCTCCTGGATACGAAGACAGCCAGACATAATTAACACCATTTACTCAGTAGTGTTTCTCATCTATAAAACTACCACCTTATTTCTACTTTTTATGCCAGATTAATAAAGAAATAACAAATATTATTGCTTAGCAAAACTAATTAGACAATTATAAATCCCTTGAACACTTACATTAAGGTTATGTCATCAGTTCTGCAATGATTATGATGCACTGTGGTTTAGTCTAGTCTCTTTTTCTGTCCCTCTAGTTTAAATCTTTTTTTGACTCAGTTGGGGAGCATTTACTGTACGTTTTCCATTGATGCTCCCTTTTTGGTTGGTTCTTGGCTACCTGATGGGTTCTGTTCATAGCCATGTCTGCTTTTTTTTTTGTTTCTCCTTGGCTTTCTTTCCCCAGACTTGCTCAATCAAGCTCTCCAAGAGCCCCTTTTCCAGCTTTTAATTTTTCAAAAATTTCATTGATGTTCTCCGCCCCCACCTCTCCTTCTATCCTGGCCTCTCATTGGTCAATATAAAAATTTCATGTCATCCTTGCCCCAAGTAGAAATTGGGATTTTGGCACATGGTGCTGATGTGAATTGGTGGAATGGTCTTAGATTCCCTGCAGATTGATCACTGATTTAGTATTCCATTTCTGGATTTCATAGATCAACATCTGAATGCAGACAAAACTTGGAGGGAAATGCAATCTTTTAACATGGGCTGCATGCACAGCACAATAGTAGCTTGTGTTGGACTCCAACAAGAATGGGAAAGAATATATATTTTTTTGCCTCTAGCACTTTCCCTCTGCCTTTGTCATTTTTCCCTATTTTATCTTATGACAGTCCTTCTGACACATCACAGTCTCCCATGTCCTCTTTCATCACTTTGCTGTATTTCAAATAACCTTTGGCATTTTCTCTTCCTCTTTTTTTTGTCTTCCCCTATATTTATACTTTCTTTAAACATAAAAATCATAGTTGTGCCTTCCTCCATATATGAATCAGATGAGTCATCCCTTTGTCATTCTATCAGAAATACTGCTTTTTGGAAAGTGAACTTGATTTTACTGACTTATCCACGAGGCACAGTTAGTGCTAAAGGTGTCCAAAGTTCAGTTATAAAAGGTCCCCATTTTATGTTAACGTATAAAGGTAAAGGTTCCCTTGCTCGAAAGCCAGTCGAATCCAACTCTAGAGTTGCGGTGCTCATCTCCGTTTAAAAGCTGAAGAGCCAGTACTGTCCGAAGACGTTTCTGTGGTCATGTGGCCGGCATGACTAAGCACCAAGGTGCACGGAATGCTGTTACCTTCCCACTGAAGTGGTACCTATTTATCTACTTGCAATTTCTTGCTTTCGAACTGCTAGGTTGGCAGAAGCTGGAACTATAGGCGGGAGCTCACTCCGTCATGCGGCACTCGGGTCTCGAACTGCTGAACTACCGACCTTCCACAGCCTGCAGTTCAGCGTCTTAACCACTTGAGCTACCGCAGCTCCATGTTAAAGTATAATGTGTAATTAAAATGTATTTTCCCCAGTGCATGCTATCAACTGTAGTCCACAGGGACAAACAGACCCCAGATATTGGAGAGGACCCATGGTGGGAGTTAATATGTGTTACTGAGGTATTAATATATGCCCCAAAAGTGGGATGTAAAACAGCAACAGGATTTAGGGTAAGTATAGACTGCACAATCTATACGTGATACATGCAGAAATGTATCATGAGAAATGACTGCTGTAGAAATGTCCTCAACAGGATTGTAAAGGAGAGGGGACCGCACGTGGTCCAAGACAACGTCCTCATTGTCAGAAGAGAAGAAATGAGCATGGCTAGGGTTGCCAGGTCCCCCCTGGCCATTGGTGGGGGATGGGGGTTAGGGATCCAGGTTGGGAAAATCCTGGCAATCTGGGGAACCTGGGGAGGACAGAGACCTCAGTGGGGTAGAATGCCATAGAGTCCACTTTCTAAAGTATCCCTCTTGTCAAGGGGAACTGATCTCTGTAGTCTGGAGATATAATGTAATTCTGGGGGATCCTCAGGTCCCATCTGGAGGCTGGCATCCCTAATGGTTTCTAAATTTTGGGTTTAAAAAAAATCAGAAAACAGCTACATTCAATGAAGAGCAAACATATAGCTGTGAGGAAAGCATCACGAAATTTCTACCAAATCATAAATAAGGAGCACTGAAAGAAAGTTCAGTCCTGGGTTAATGACATATTAGCTTTTATGTTAAGAAGTCTGGAAAACAAGACCAGGAACAGTAATGTATGGGACAGATCACCTTATCCATAGTTGCAATAAGACTTCCTTTTCTGTTAATAGTTAATATCGTTTCCCACCGTTCTTCCCAGGTTTCACTCACAGAGGTTTGAATTCCTTCATCCTCTGTGCAGAAACTCTGGTTTATATGCTGTTGTTTTCTGCTTACATTTGGAGGGGTCGCCCATTCTTTCTTTCCCCTGCAGACTCTTGCTTTGTTCCCCCCCCCCATC
>NW_015161447.1:30968-40931 GCF_001447785.1 Gekko japonicus
TGTTAAAGTATAAAGGTAAAGGTAAAGGTTCCCTTGCTCGAAAGCCAGTCGAGTCCAACTCTAGGGTTGCGGTGCTCATCTCTGTTTCAAAGCCAAAGAGCCAGCACTGTCCGAAGACGTTTCTGTGGTCATGTGGCCGGCATGACTAAGCACCAAGGTGCACGGAACGCTGTTACCTTCCCACCGAAGGGGTACCTATTTATCTACTTGCAATTTCTTGCTTTCGAACTGCTAGGTTGGCAGGAGCTGGAACTATAGGCGGGAGCTCACTCCGTCATGCGGCACTCGGGTCTTGAACTGCTGAACTACCGACCTTCCACAGCCTGCAGTTCAGCGTCTTAACCACTTGAGCTACCGCAGCTCCATGTTAAAGTATAATGTGTAATTAAAATGTATTTTCCCCAGTGCATGCTATCAACTGTAGTCCACAGGGACAAACAGACCCCAGATATTGGAGAGGACCCATGGTGGGAGTTAATATGTGTTACTGAGGTATTAATATATGCCCCAAAAGTGGGATGTAAAACAGCAACAGGATTTAGGGTAAGTATAGACTGCACAATCTATACGTGATACATGCAGAAATGTATCATGAGAAATGACTGCTGTAGAAATGCCCTCAACAGGATTGTAAAGGAGAGGAGACTGCACGTGGTCCAAGACAGCGTCCTCATTGTCAGATGAAATGAGCATGGCTAGGGTTGCCAGGTCCCCCCTGGCCATTGGTGGGGGGTGGGGGTTTGGGTTGCCAGATCCAGGTTGGGAAAATCCTGGCAATCTGGGGAACCTGGGGAGGACAGAGACCTCAGTGGGGTAGAATGCCATAGAGTCCACTTTCTAAAGTATCCCTCTTGTCAAGGGGAACTGATCTCTGTAGTCTGGAGATATAATGTAATTCTGGGGGATCCTCAGGTCCCATCTGGAGGCTGGCATCCCTAATGGTTTCTAAATTTTGGGTTTAAAAAAAATCAGAAAACAGCTACATTCCATGAAGAGCAAACATATAGCTGTGAGGAAAGCATCACGAAATTTCTACCAAATCATAAATAAGGAGCACTGAAAGAAAGTTCAGTCCTGGGTTAATGACATATTAGCTTTTATGTTAAGAAGTCTGGAAAACAAGACCAGGAACAGTAATGTATGGGACAGATCACCTTATCCATAGTTGCAATAAGACTTCCTTTTCTGTTAATAGTTAATATCGTTTCCCACCGTTCTTCCCAGGTTTCACTGACAGAGGTTTGAATTCCTTCATCCTCTGTGCAGAAACTCTGGTTTATATGCTGTTGTTTTCTGCTTACATTTGGAGGGGTCGCCCATTCTTTCTTTCCCCTGCAGACTCTTGCTTTGCTCCCCCCCCATCACTAACCCCAGGAGCAGAATTTTGAAGCTGTAGTGGAAGTGAGAGAGAGTGCAAGAGTTGCATTCCATGAACTTCGTACCACTTGCAGTTCTTGGGCTACAAGCCAATATATGACTAAACTTTTGTCTTTTGGTTTGCATTAAAGTGATTTCAGTCCAAGTATATTATCTTATACTATTTTTGTTTATAAGTAAGACATCACTATTTATACAATACAGAACCATCCTTAAAATGTATGGATGCCTCTGCCTAGCAGACCAGCAACCTTAAGAAATAATATCTTCCTGGCCTCAACCATTAAAATCTGGGACCTGAAGGAACAATTTCTAGCCCCCAAAATCTCTCCACTCTCTACTTATACCTATCAGCCATGGTTCCTGCCGGGTTTGGAAACAGGTGCCTTTGCGTCGTGGACTACATCCGGCTTGCGGTGCCTACAGGACTTAACTGAAAAAGAAGAGATTTTGTCGAAAACGCAATTTGAGTATAAAATGCAAGCCAATGTTTCTTGGTTGAAATATTATCAACTTAGGAGTCTAATATATCGAATGAAGGAAATGGACTCCTTAACACGGCCCAAAATGGCTTTTGAGCTGCTTCTTAGCAAATCGTTGTTTGGATCTAAAGGTCTGCTCTCACTTCTTTATAAGATCCTATGGGACACAGAAAAAAAACAAAATTCTACCCAACGTCAAAGCTTGGAACAAAGATATGCAAGGCAATCTACCCATACAGCGATTGTCTGACATATGGAGCTCCCACCCTAACAAATCCAGGATCTTCAATATAAGATTACAATTTTTCTTATGTTAACTCTTACCAGATGGTACCTCTCCCCAGCTCGGCTGCAACACATGCATCCTCAAAATAGCTCTAAGTGTTGGAAAGGTTGCAGTTTCACCAGTGACTTCTACCATTGCTGGTGGTCTTGCACAGTTATACAAGCCTTCTGGTCCCAAATTCTGGGAGAAATAAATAAGATAACATCAGAAGACATTCCACTTGACCCAGCTATACTGCTTCTCAACTCGATGCACACCATTCATGATCAAGAAGTGGAGATTTCTGAACTAGCTGCCACATTGATACCATGGTGCGGCTTTCCATCATTGCCTCCTGGAAAGATCCTGATCCTCCATCCATTTTTCACTGGCATAACAAATGCTGGGATCACTATGTGATGGACAAAGTTGCAGATTCCTATGAATCACACACACAAGGGTATGTGGGGTCCCACTCCAGATTTGTTTGCAAATGGTTCCCACTAATAGCATACTTCGCAGAAAATGACATATTACCAACAAATCCCAGCTATGCTGAATGGCTACATTTTTGAGGTTATCCACTTTGGTCTGAGCACTCTTTTCCATTTTTGTGGTGCCACAAAATAGTGATATAAGGTTATGGTTGTGATAAGGATTTCTGATTGATTTAGTTGTATTCACTGTCGTAAAGGTACATGAACTCATGGTATAGTGCTGATCACTATGTCTTACTGTTTGAGCGGATGGGTTTATATGTATGTTGGTAATACTTTTCAATAAACTTTATTAAAATAAAAAAAGAAGACAAATATATATAATTTCACAGACTTGTTGGAAATTTCCTAAATGGTTCTCTGCTTATGCTCTGCAGTTGACATAAACCAACTGTTTGGGTTGTGATTGGGAAACTAAGTTAAGAGGGAAAGTGAATATGTAGCTTACCCAGGATTTGTGATTTTAAAACTTTCCCCTGACACACAGTGAAATTAGATTCTCCAGAAACTTCTAGCAAAAGAATCTGTTGGAAACCCCTGCAAAAAATACAGCAGATAGAAGGGAAAGGTTTGATTAGGAAGAAAAGGGGGAGGGATTGCTTTGTTAAGGGAAGCAAAAGATCTTGTGGAGGCCATAGGCATCAAAAAGAGGAGAGAAGCCATTAAAGAGTTGCCGGAATGAGGAAGCAGTCTAGAGGCTATGAGAAAGAAATAGGAGAAAATTTCTTTCACTTCTAGACATAGCTAAAAGTTTAAAAAGCGAAAAGCTGTAATACAAAGATGTTAGCATCCACCCATCATCTTTCCACTTCTAGTGGATATTGGATTTAAGGATAAAAAGGATGCATTCCATACTTTTTTTCTTTGCTCAGATGCTGTAAATACTAATTTACATCATTAGATCCATATATGTGAAGTCATGTAGGAGAGGAGAATATATCTTTTTCTATATATAGAACTGCGAAGACAACACCAACTCCTCCTTTGCTCAGAATAAACTGGGGAAACAGGCACTGGGAAAAAATATTCTTGAAGTACCTTAAAGAGATGCTTTATCAGCTACAAGGCAACGTCTGCAAAACTTTCCTTCCTCTGAGTGGTGGCAGAATATAAAACTATGGATTGAATATGGGTTTTCTTTGAGGTGAGAAATAAGACTGAAGGAGGTCTTTTTAGACCTTTTTCGCACGCTGGAGTTACTCCTGAATTTCTTGAGTGTTGATCCGGAAACACTGTAATTGGTTTGAGTAAGGTTCTTCTGTACTTCTGCCCTTCTGGTGTGTTTTTTCCAGTTGCGGAGTCAGTTTATTTTGTTCTGCACATGACTTAAATAATGATGATTTTCAAGGGAGGGAGCTGTCATTATTGGTGTTGTTATCGGTGCCACCACATCACCCCTTTACTTTAAAAAGGACCCTAAAACATTGATATAACACTGTAATGCTGCAATGATAGTTTAAGTAGGTTGTCTGAATTACCAACTTTCATTTTTAAAAAAGGAGGCCTTTAGCTTCTTCCCTTGTGGAGATAAAAAGAAAAAGGCATATCTCCGCGAGGGAAGACGATAGAGACTTTAAGGGGAAAAAAGAAGGAACCTGGGAATTCAGAGAAGCTGCTTAAACAATTATTACAACACCACAGTGTTATACTGATATTTTAGGGCTTTTTAAAAAAAGTGAAATCATCATCGGGGGGAAAGGAAGGGGTTTAACTATGGTGACAGTCCAATCACTGAAAAATTGGATGGAGGTGAGTGGGAGTGGGTGGGACAAAAAAACCCCATAGAAACAGTTTGCATTAGGAAAAAGCTGACTCAAAATCAGTTTCCAGAAAAACATCAGAGTAAAAGTGGTCTCAAAAGAGCCAAAAAAAAAAAAAATGGGGGGAAACAACAACAGCATGAAGAAGAAGAAGAGAGCCAGTTTGGTGTAGTGGTTAAGTGCACAGACTCTAATCTGGGAGAACCGGGTTTGATTCCCCACTCCTCCACTTGCACCCGCTGGATGACCTTGGGCAAGCCATAGTTCTGATAGGAGCAGTCTCTGTCAGAGCTCTCTCAGCCCCACCTACCTCACAAGGTGTCTGTTGTGGGGAGGAGAAGGGGAAGGAGTTTGTAAGCTGCTCTGAGACTCCTTTGGGTAGTGAAGGGCGGGGTATAAATCCAATCTCTTCTTCTTCTTCTTCTTCTTCTTCATCAACAAAAAAACTTAAGTGAAAACTAAAGGTGCAAAAATGTGTGCAGAAATCAAAGGATAAACTGAAGCAGCATGGAAAAAAGCCATGTGGAAAAGCCTTCATTTAGGTCTGAGAATGTGGGACCTTAACTAACCTCACTGGGTAGAATAGGGGACCTATAGAGCATATATCACCACATTATTCATACATTTCCCATGTTCTGACTGTCCATTTGTCCCAAATATTTCATTGGGAGCAATGCTGTGGGCAGTGATGCTTCTGGAATGCAAATTAGACCCATCTGAATGGTTGCAATTAAGCATGTTCAATATTATGCTGAAAGACTGATGAAATGCTCTGCCACTTATTGCTGGTATCTAATAACTTTCCAGGAATTCCCCTTGTGAATCCATGGCATCTTTTTGACTGTATAGGTTTCCTGGTGTGTTTTGCCATTTTAAAACAGCATATTTAATTAAGTTCTTGTTTATCACAAAGCTAATGGACTTAGACTAATGATCAGCCAGCTCAAGGCATGTAGTCTTGAAAATTCCATTCCATTTTTTGCATGTTAAAAAGTAAACTGTTTACTATATATAACGAATATGAATATACTCCCAAAGCCAGCTAATCTGAGTTGTTAATGATCCTACTGTGTCAAGGCAGGCTTACTCCCCAAGGTGTGCATTCATTGCTCTGTGCAATTTAAGTTGTAATAATTAGCTCAATGGGGCTTTTTCAGTATTCATTGGGAGATGTTTTTCAGAGCCTAATAAAACTATTCAAGGGAGAAGCTAGCCATGACATAAAAAGAATAAAATGGAACCTCTCTGCAGTTTCTCTAGAGAAGACAAGGGCAGGTACAGATGTGCAGTGTCATCTCACTGAACTGGAAGGGATTGCATGGGCAGAAGCTATAATTGACCAATCTGTGCCAAAATCTTCAGGTGGCCTACTGTATGAACTAACCTTGGTAAAATATACTTGAAAGTGCCAGGGGCATAATTAATTTACTTTTTTGGTTCTTATGCCACTTCTGCTCCAAGATGTTCAGGGCAGTGTATCCTCCATAGGGATGGGCACAAACTGGGGAAATGTAGTTTAGTTTGGTTTGTGGTTTGTGGCATGCCCAGTTTATGAGCCACAAACCGTCACTAATTTTTATACACTAAATTAACTGGTTTTGTTCGTGAAGTTTGTGATGTGGTAGAATGCCCCCCCCCAGCATGCTAGAGACACCAAACTCTCAGGGAATCTCTGACTGATTCTCCTCTACGTGTCCTCCAAGTTTGGTGAGGATTGGATTTATGAGGTCAAAGTTACACTCCACAAAGAAGGTGCCCCCTTCCGCCTTTGGAAATGGAGGGGGGAAACTAACAAAAAAGCAAGGGCAATAGAAGTTCAGCAGAACGGAATCAAAGTCCCAGAGAATCTCTGCAATAGAAAAGGCAGGTGGGGAAGCATTTTTTGCAAGCCCTGCAGGACCAGTACAATGTGCCAAGCAGAACCATTGCCACTGTGGCAGTGCAAACCCAACAGGACTAAGGTCAAACCAGAGAATCTCTGCAGTAGAAACTGAAGTGGGGGCATTTTTGCAAGCCCAGAAGAACCAGTGCAATGTACAGAGTGCCCAGCAGTACCAGTGCAGAGTTCCCAGCAGAACCCAGTGCCAATGTGGCAATGTCAGCTCAATCTAAGCAAGGGGGGCATTTTTGCAAGCCCAGCAGAACCAGTATGATGTACAGAGTGCCCAGCAGTACCAGTGCAATCCCAGAGTGCCCAGCAGAACCCAATACCAAAGGCATTGCAAGCAATCTAAGCAAGGAGTTGTTGTTTTTTTCAAGCTGTGTGCAAGAAAATGGGAAGAGAACACAAAGGAATGCTGGCAAAGGGCAGGGGGGGACCTCTTGAAACTGATGAGAAACATTTTGATTGAGCAGAGACAGTCTGTCTGGAAGTGTATCCATTCACAAATTGCATGAACTGCCCACAGACTGCCCACAAATTGAAAGTTTGTGGAAAGTTCATGCCAGTTGACCTGCCATGAACCTCAGTTTGCAAACCATGAACTGGCCAAAATTCATCATGGACTTTAGTTTGTGAGCCAGTTCATGCCTGTCCCTAATCCTCCATCCCCCACATTTTATTGTCACAACAGCCCTCTATGACAGATTAGGCTGAGCAGGGAAGGGAATCTTAGCAACATGCCTGCCAGAATTGTTTGGCTAAGAACTGCCCAGTGCATCTCTTGCCTCCCATACTGATCCTGATGAGTGCTATTCCATCTGCAGAGGGAAGAAAACCTCTGTAGCTATTTATCTCTCCATCCTGAATCAAGGAATTGATGGGTCTTACAATGTCATCGTAAACAGAGTTATACCCATCTAAGCTCATGGACTGCAATAGTGTAGTTTGCTTAGGATGGCACTGGTAGGTTGTGAAAGGCTGACACCTCTCACAGACAACAGCTATGTTGGTTTATAAACACATCGTCTTGAAGAGGTTCTTGTAATTCACAGTAACTGTGAATTAGCTCCTTTGGATCACAGCAAATTTCATGTGTTCAAGATGGTAGCTTTTTCTGGAAGCACAAGAATTGCTGCTAATAGAGCAAGGAAGTGTGTGGGGGATCTCACCTGGTTGGAAGGGAAATGAAACAGCAGTATCAATGTCATATACACATATACCTTTTCATCTATCTTCCTATTATCTGTTCTTACTCTCTATTGATGTTTCAAGTTGTCTGTTCAGATCTCCTTCATTCCACGAGAGCACTTAGATGTTTCCTCTTGCCTCATCTATTATTATAATTTGATCTCATACACCTCATCTAATGGTAGAACTCAAGAGGGTCTGTTACACAGAGCTGTGCATACTCTGTACTAAAACTGAAATCCTGCACCAAGGTAATCCAAAATTCATGCCAAACAAAGCTGATTTCTATCACTTTAAGTCCACCTTCATTTGCATGGAGCCTGCAGGTGATAGAAATCAGCTTTGTCTGGCATGAACTTTGTCCCTGCTTTCCATACATGGAAACATGAAATATGTACACACACACATTCTCCTGCTACTTCTAGGGAGGGGTAAGCACAGCACTGAAGATTCCCATCTGTGCAGCAAAATAGTTCTGACAAAGATTATGGATCTTCATCAGCTGTAAACAGTAAATCGCACACATGCAATTTGGATCAAGTTTACATAGGAAGTGAAGAGGGGATGTAGCTATTAATCTCCTTCTTGGTTATGGAAATTGAAACTAGGTTGTGTTGTTGGTAGTAATTTTAAAGGGGGGGGGAGATATATTCTTATAATTCCTGCATAGAAAGCCTAGTTTTGAAGAGTTAAATCTCTTCTTTCCTTTCTGTATGGTCCCAATCCAAATTGTGGCTGTGTACTCACAGAACTTATCATTTACATACTGATGATGATGATTCATGATTTCTCAAATCTGTTTCCATCCTTAGTTGCAGAGGTCATCAGGCATTGACCAAATTCTTTCAGACCTACCATTGCAGCCATGTCTCCAGATGCTAGATTCTGATCCTTTCCTTAGATCCTTAAAGTGTTGGGAACCTTAAACAAAAATGGACTATTTAGGTAAGAAAAATTAAACCCTGCTTTCTCCCCTTTTCTTTACTGTGGCTGAATCATTTTTCTCTTAGCCAGGCTGTGATGCAGGAACTGAGCTGGGCTGGGAGAAAAATGCCAAAAGACATGTGAACATGGCACAAGAGGTTCCCACTTGCCTCCCACTTGGCTCCAGTTTTGTTAAAAATAGATTTCTTTGTCCCTGCTTTCCATACATGGAAACATGGAGGTTACTTTTCTCTTTACCTTACCAGGGCTATTAAAAACCGTGGGGCAGTTTGTATTGGGGAGTAGTGTGGGGTTGGTTTTTTTACATGAAATGAAAGATACTCAGAAATTTGATGCTCATTGAATTCTCATGGATAGAGAGATTTTAGATAGTTCCTCATCACAAGTCTCTGAGGTGTGATCTCTTTGATCCTAGGATGACCAACAGGTCTGCAGTAAAACATCCTGTCTCTTTAATAGGAGCTTAACTGGATGTTTTTACAAGGTGATATTATTTACCCCCATGCCATGGAAAGCTTCAGTTGCCTATTCCCACACATTAAGCTTCTGTTAAACAGACAGAAGCTTTCCCACTTCTGGCTTGAAAACTCCTGCTTTAAGACCCCACCTCCTGATGGGGACATAGGAAAGTGGGGAAAAGTGGACACCATTGTTGCCATACAAGCCCATCAATGTGTTTTTATTAACTGTATGGACTGTGCAAAGGGACTGTACAACAGGAGACCGGGGAATACCTGTGGAGACTGTACACCTGAAAGCGGGACACCTTCCTTTAGCGTTGCTGGTCCAGTGATGGTTCAGAGGTACCAGCCATCTCGCCTGCGGTGAGATGAAGCAGGTCCATAAACCTGTACGCCATGCCATGGAAAGACATGAGGACAGAGAACTCCAAACTCCATTAGGAGTTTCCTCCAGCACAATCCCAAATAAGGGCAATGCCAAGGAATGTTCAAACTATCGCATAATTGCACTCATATCACACGCTAGCAAGGTCATGCTCAAGATCCTACTAGCTAGGCTTCAACAGTACGTGGATAGAGAACTGCCAGAAGTACAAGCTGGGTTTTGAAGAGGTAGAGGAACTAGAGATCAAATTGCCAACATTCACTGGAAAACATCTACTTCTGCTTCATTGACTATGCTAAAGCCTTTGACTGTGTGGATCACAACAACCTATGGCAAGTCCTTAAAGAGATGGGAGTACCAGACCACCTCACATGTCTCTTGAGAAACCTGTATAAGGGTCAAGAAGCAACAGTTAGAACCGGATATGGAACAACTGATTGGTTTAGCATAGGAAAAGGAGTATGACAAGGATGTATATTGTCACCTTGCTTATTTAATATATATGCAGAGTACATCATGCGAAATGCTGGCCTGGATGAATCACAAGTGGGAATTAAGATTGCTGGGGAAAAGATCAACAACCTCAGATATGCAGACGATACCACTCTAATGGCAGAAAGTGAAGAGGACCTAAAGAGCCTCTTGCTCAGGGTAAAAGAGGAGAGCGCAAAAGTGGGCTTGAAGCTCAACATCAAAAAAACTAAGATCATGGCATCCGGCC
>NW_015161447.1:41458-76451 GCF_001447785.1 Gekko japonicus
CAGGTAGCTCTGAGACTCTAGTAATAGTTGCTTAGCAACTAATCACTCAACCATCAGCAAGCCAGCTAGGGCCAATAAGGGACAATAGCCTTAATCTGATGACTCATTTTACCTGCACCCAGGTGCCAGCTTACAGTCTAAGTTTCTAGATCTCAATATTGACCACTCCTTAGTTCCCCCTCCCCTCTTCCAGCCAGTCAATGGTATGTTTTATGGGATGGACTAACAGTAGGTGTCACAGGGTGATGTGGCCAGCCTAACCTGCCCCCCCATACCACCTTATAAAAGATGCTTACCGACCACATGCTCTCTCTCTCCCTCTCCACGACCCCTATCGAAGCTTTAACCCTCTTATGTCCAGCTTGCTATCCATATACCCTACCTCCATTTTTAATCTCTAGTCTGCAGCTAGAGTCCACATGGTTCTGCTAGTTCTGAGCACATGTTCCCCATTTTCCATTCTTATCCCCTCCATTCTTCCATTGGAATGGCTCAATCAATGAGGACAGGTAAATATCACCCAACCAACGAATATCCTGCTCATGCAAACGTGATAATTATCTATCTTTATTTCTTAGTATAAGTATAATTGTGTGTTTGTGTATTGTTTGATTGAGACATCTCTACCAGTAAAAGAAATTATATTTCACCAATCATAGTCTCTGTGTCTGTTTTGGTACTTACAGTAAAGGTGGGACTTCTGTATAAATTGGTGTGAACCCTAACTTGCCTATTGCCAATTGATAATCATAACTTCCCCTAGATTAATTGAGAATTTAAGGCCATTTGGCTAACACCATACAGACCACAGATACTGGAGGCAGGCTAGAACTTCACCCTAGTCCCCATGTCCGGACGGGAGAACCCCCACTTTGGGGAGCTCCAATCCACCCCCGGCCTGCTGGCTGGCAAGGGAAACCCCACCCCAAGCCCTGCCTCCAAGCATGACCACCCACCCAGCCACCCCTCCCCCTTCCTTCCTACCCAATTTAAAGGGTTTCAGCTGATCGGTGGGGACCACATGTCCTGCCAACTAGCTGCAGGGCCCTTTAAATCTAGGTGGAGGGAGGGAGAGGGGCAGTCATGGGCCACATACTCGGCTTGCAAAAAGACCCTTCAAAGGGGTTTTTTTTTGTAAGCCGAGCATGCAGCCCATGCCTTCCCTCTCCCTCCCCCCCCTTAGATTTAAAGGGCCCTCCAGCTGGTCAGTGAGCCATGTGGTCCCTGCCGATCGGCTGAAGCCCTTTAAATCAGGCAGGAGGGGAGGGAGGGAGTGTGGTCTTGCTTGGGGGTGGCGTTTGGGGGCCCACTGTCTGCTGAGCCCAATCAAAGTGCTGCTGCTGCTGCCATGGCCACTTCCCACTCCTGTGGGCACCTTGGGCCAAGCTCATCTCAGGCTTCTCTGTGGGATGGGAGGTGCGGTGCCAGTGGGGGAGCTGACCCAATGCCCTGGCTGGGCAGAGGGAAGAAGCAGGGATAGACACATTAGTATACCAGTTAACCCATCACATTCCCAAAAGCAGCAGTAAAAGCAAGGTCCATTTTTACTTTTAAAGGTCCTTTTCAATGCATACTTTGATTCAACGCATTATTTTCCAGGTTTCTGAGGTCTTGTTGTAAGGTCTCATGCAGCAGATATATTAATTTAGCCCCAATGGAAGGCCACATTTATTTCATTTTAGAACCTGAAAACGCAGAGTCATATTTTTTTCCTAGTATTTGAAGGATGCCTTCCACTGCTCCCCCACCCACCCCCTTTTGTTGCATGGTTAATATCAGAATTTAAAATTAGAAGCTAGTTTCATTGTGGTGTTTGTCTGTCAGGTGAGGGTTGGAAGTCAAGGCTGTGTATGGATCATTAAACAGTAGCCTTCATTCTCTTTCTTCTCATCAGAAGATTTTTTGATTTGATGACCGTGTGATACTGCTTGTTGAGACGAGTCTAAAACCAAAGTGGTAAAAGTTTTCCATGGACAAATATGATGCAAAGGGTACTCCAGGCAATTGCCTGGTATTGAAAGTCATTTTGGAATTCACTGTATGCAGGAATGAATGCAGTGAGCATCTGCACAGCTCAAAGCTATATGTAACCTGACTTGTAATGACTTTATGATTCGACAGAATGAACACAGCTGGGCTTTGCTTGCAATGACTTTGATACTTCCAGATCAACGGCTTCGGTAACTGAAAACCAAAACTCACTTTTTTTTTGTTGCTTAATTGTGGTTAACATCACTTGTGACCTGTGGAGGGGGCATCCAACTGCCACTGACTTGACCAAGTATGTGAGCAAGGGACAGGGCACACTGCACCCTCCCCTCTCTCTCCTCTCCTCTCCTCCCCATTCTCCCACTCCTTTTGGCTAGCTGCTGCTGGGCTACTCCAGGTATGCATGACCCATAGAGAGATACAAGCTCGGTGGCTGGCTGGCTGGTCTGTCAGAAGGGTGGTGTCCCAAGGGTTTTAATTTAAAAAAAAACAAATGGGCCTCCAAGCCTCTCCCATTGTTTCCAATTGGCAATCCTGTCATTCCTTTTAATACACCTTCCTCCAAATTGTTTACAGATTGGCTTTGGGGAAGGGGGGAAAGATCCCTCCCCAGGATCCAAGGTGCAAAAGGGAGGAGAAGTGTGTCAGATGGCCCCGCTGCAAGCTAGAAGCATCAAACTTGCAGAGGACCTCCCTGGGCTGCCCCTCTACCTTCCCTCCAAGTTGTGTGCAGATTGGCTTTGGGGAAGGGGGGAAAGATCCCTCCCTAGGGTCCAATGTGCAAAGTGGGAGGAGAAGCCCAGCCTTTTGTTTCTCTCTGCTGCCATCCAAGAGGGAGCAGAGTGGGGGAAATCAAACCTGGGGGAGACGTGACAAAAGAAAGGAGGGGTGGGAAAAGGGGTGGAAACGGCCAGGGACATGGGTGGTGTCGCACTGTCCGAGGTAAGATGTCTGCTTAGCATTACCTCTGACTTGGAAGTGTATCAGTCTTTAAGTCCACCGCAAAAGCATTTTTTGATACCCCGTGGCAACACATACTGACTCCGAAGTCACGATAAAAGTATGCAGAAACTCCAAAAAGAACCAATGCACACAGAAAGTGAAAGTGTGATGCAATTCAGAGGGTGATTAATGGCTCCAGAAGAACAGCAAGGAAACAGACCGGTACAGAAAAGCCCTCTGGCTGTGGTCACACACACTAAATAATCCACTTTCAATCCACTTTCAGTGTGCTTTCCAACTGGATTTTACTGTGTGCAAAATCCAATTGGAAAGTGCATTGAAAGTGGATTATTTAGTGTGTGTGACTGCAGCCTATGTGTTTCAACAGTTAAATAGATTCCCATAAAGAAAGCATTGGGAATTTTATCTGCAATAATGATTTTTAATAAATGGGGTCAGCTGAGACATCAGGGAACATTGTACGTATGTACTTTCTTCCCTTTTCCCTATGCACTGTTGTGATACAAACAAAGCACAGTTAGGTACTAATAAAAGGTAAAGGTAAAGGTTCCCTTGCTCGAAAGCCAGTCGAATCCGACTCTAGGGTTGCGGTGCTCATCTCCGTTTCAAAGTTGAAGAGCCAGCGCTGTCCGAAGACGTTTCCGTGGTCATGTGACCGGCATGACTAAACACCAAGGCGCACGGAACGCTGTTACCTTCCCACCGAAGTGGTCCCTATTTATCTACTTGCAATTTCTTGCTTTCGAACTGCTAGGTTGGCAGGAGCTGGAACTAGAGACAGGAGCTCACCCCGTCTTGCGGCACCCGGGTCTTGAACCGCTGAACTACTGACCTTCCACAGCCTGCAGTTCAGCGTCTTAACCACTTGAGCCAGCTTTCCCCCAAATAAATCTTTCTTGGCCAGAGAATGTATTTCTATGTAGTTTATATGCAGCTTTTTAAAATGGCTAGTTCACTCCATACCCTTGTGTTTGTGCATGACACGTAGTGTGATTTTGGAGTGAGCCTCAAGGTGGTACAGCCACAGAGCAAACAAGGAATTGTGAATGAATGCTGCCTCCATGCATACATTCATACAAGTAGGCTATGCCTTGTTCATGTGATCCACCGACCACAAAAACAAAATGAGTGGAAGGATTGCATATTGAATGTGCTCATGCAAGAATGTAGATGCAGTAACCTCAGTTCCTACAAAACGTTCTGTGTACTAGAACCAGGATGCAAGCCCTAGGCTTTGTCCTATTGCATGCAGAGTCTGTAGCAACCCTATACTATACTTCACCCTGGAGGCAGTGTGTATGTATGAACTGGCTGATCATTCTCACAAGCACTCTCTCAGATTTTCATATTGGGGATTCAAAACTCAAGGGAAACATCTTCTTTTAGTCTCCTGAAATGAAAATTGGAGGGGGGGGTGATCTATTACATTGCAATTAACTACAATGAAATCAATGAAATGTTGACTTAAAAAGGGAAGGTATCTTTCCCCTCTTTAACCAAAATGTGAAGCTCCTGCATTTTACTATGTGGTCTTTCAGAGCTAATACAAATATGCCCATTTCTCTCTGTGGAGATTAGTTTTTTTGTTCATGCCAGTTATTATCCTATGTGAAGATTGCATGTCCATCTAATTTATCTTGATTATCTACACTTGCGAGCCACATAGTATTCTCAAAAGAACATAAGAAGAGCCCTGCTGGATCAGATCAATAGTCCATCTAGTCCAGCATCCTGTCTCACACAGTGGCCAACCAGTTCCTCTGGATGGCCAACAACAAGGCATAGAGGCCAAAACCTTCCCCTGATGTTGCCTCCTAGCTCTGGGATTCAGAGGTCTAGTGCCTCTGAATGTGGAGGTTCCCCTCAGTTACCATGGTTAGTAGCCATTGATAGGTTTACCCTCCATGAATCTATCTAATCCCCTTTTAAAGCTTTTTATTCCTGTGGCCATCGCTATTCCTCTGGCAGTGAATGCCACATTTTAATCACTCTCTGTGTAAAGTAGTATCTCCTTTTGTCCATCCTGAACCTACTGCCTATCAGCTTCATTGGATGCCCTTGAGTTCTAGTATTTTGGGAGAGGGAGAATTTTATAAACCTCTATCATGTCTTACCTTAGTCTTCTCTTTTCTAAGCTGAAAAATCCAGACTCTTCAGCCTTTCCTCATATGGAAGGTGCTCCAACCCCCTTGTTTGCCCTCCTCTGTACTTTTTCCAGGTCTGTAATGTCCTTTTTGAGATACAGCGATGAGAAATGTAGACAATATTCCAAATGTGGCCACACCATAGATCTATATAGGGGCATTACAATATGGGCAATTTTATTCTCAATCTCTTTTCTCATGTTCCCTAACAGTTTGCTTTTTCACTGCTGCAGCACATTGGGTTGACACTCTCATTGAGTTATTCACTACAACCCCAAGATCTTTTTCCCTCTCAGTCTCAGCAAGTTCAGACCCCATTACCCTATACTTGAAGCTGGGATTTTTTTTTGTCCCAGTGTGCATCACCTTACACTTACCAACAATGAACTTCATTTGCCAAATCGCCATCCACTCATCCTGTTTATGGAGGTCTTCTTGGAGCTCCTCACAGTGACCATTCTGAATAACTTTTGTCATCTGCAAACTTGGGCACTACACAACTCACCCCCAGTTCCAGATCATTTATGAATAAATTAAATAGTACTGCCCCCAATACCAATCCTTGTGGGACCCCTCTGCTTATTTCCCTCCATTCTCATCTTTAATATGCCATTGATGCTTACTAGCAAGGGAAAGAGAGCTTTCATTTTTGGCAGCCAGGGTGATTGCTGTTCCAACACATAGTTCATAATTTGAATGGCCTCATTTCAGTATTAAAAAACCAAAACAAAACCTGCTTGCGTTCTTTGCCCCATTTTCCAAGGCATAGATTTGATGGTGTTTTCAGATATGACAGAAACGACATTGCCCCTGGGCATAATTCATTTTTCTTGCAAGCTATTATCCTACTGCTTTCCCATTATTTGGAAGAAACTAATGCTGGGACAGTGATGGAGCAACCGCTTAGGAGTGCCTTAATATTTAATTGACAGGTGGCTTTATTCCTTTTACTGATAGCTGTCATGAACTTCATAGAAATCATGCCCACTGCTGTGTGAACACTTCTGATAGGATTGGTTCATGTTGCTGATGATTTTCTTTTTAGATTGATTGCAGACTGTCAGCAGAGTGACTTGCCTTTCCTTCTTCTTGCAAGGACGAGAAACACTGTTTAGGATGCCCTTCTATGGCTTTATTTCAAGGAAGGTCACAATGATCCCAAGAAAGTCCTGAGTCCTATTACTTATTGTTTGAATAATAGCCTTGAAGTGGAAGGTGAAAGGAACAAATTTATTAGGGAAAGCCCAAGTTGACAATAATAATTAAGTGGCGTGAGCGAAACAGCTCAGTGAACTCCCCAGACTTCATATGCCCCATCAGCATCATATAGATCAACAGACATTTGCTGTCAGGCAGGAGCTGATCTTAAAAGCCTGGTCAGAAATACGGTCTCAGTACACTGTAAGTCTATTTGTTTTTCATCAAGAGTGTTGCATCCAGTTGTTCTACATGTTAGCATATTTTCTTCACCATATTTACTACTCATAGAAAAGAGATAGGATATTGCAAATTGTTTAGAGATCTCAAAAGCTCAGAAAGCTGACTTCCCAATTTGGGCCAAACAAATACCTTAAAGCAATGAACAATACCACGAGGTTGGGAACCTTTTTTAAAATCTGAAATTACCATGGAAGCTGCTGGTTTATTACTGTGAGCTCAGAGTCCATTGTGAATGTCTCCAATACCTTAGATGTAATGTATTGAAATGATTACATGAATCACCTCATAGGACTCCCATGTTAAGCTTCGAGCCAGACCAGGGCTCCTCTGAGCGAACTTCCTATTGGTCGCTTCGTAACAGCGACCAATCAGAACAATACCATTCCCTAGGAGGGAAAGACTCCCATTGGTCTTTATCCTAGCAATCTCATTGGTTGTTATTTGTAAATAGGCGTGGCTACATTAGCCCGGTTATGTTTAAAAGGAGCATAAGCTCCCACTGTTTTCTGTTCTGGTTTCTTACTGAGTTAGTGCTTGTTCGTTACTTCTAAATAAAGCTGAATCACTTGCTGAATCACTCTACGAGTCCTTTGTTAGCGCGATCTAACATTAGACAACCACTTTGATGTTCATGAAATGTAGAGGTTCATTTTTAGATTCAGACCAAGTGACTGTCTGTTGGTCATTTGAATCCTTTAAGTATGGACTGCTGTAATATGTTCTGTGTGAGGCTGCCCTTGATAACTGTTCAAATGTTTCCCGTAGTACAGATTATGGTAGCCTGTCTCCTGTGAAAGGTGGACTACAAAGATCATATTGTACCAGTATGCCAGCATCTCCACTGATTTGCTAGAGGTTTCTGAATAAAATGCAAGTATTGTATTTTAAGTTAGGCCTTTATGTACTAGAGAGATTTCCTACTCCCCCACTCATGTTTCCAACAACATCATTTTATATTCTCTGACAACAGAAACAAAATTGTCTTAGACAATTTAATTTCTGAGACATTCAGTTCTGAACACTAAAGATGTAAGTGGGTCATATAAACTCAGATAAGCTGTTACTAAACAGATTCTGTAAACGGGGATCTGTTCCCGAAGTGACAAACATCTACCTTTTGAAGGGCAGGTCCCTGTCCAAGGGCCATAAACGGACCTCTTGAAATTACCACTTTCTTGTTGCAAAATATAGGCTATCGTATTGACAGATTCTAGAGAGAGACTGCTGCTTTAACAATTGTGTTGTATTATATATATTTTTCTTTTGTTAAAAAATGAAAATAATAAAACCAGTTAGAATAGAGAGATTTCAGCAAAATACTCCCCTGACTCCAAATGGCAAAAGGAAGAGCAAAGAAATCACCATCATGATTTCTCAAAGGAATTTGAGAGCCTTCAGTTTGTTACTGTGCACAACAAATTCCATTTCCCAGGGTTTTCTGCATACACAAAGACTCTTCACCATTATTAGGAACAAAGATGACATTTCTGCTATTTGCTGGATGTGTCTGTATTCTCACCTGGGTTTTCCCCACTCATATTTTATATTTGCAGCTAAGACACTTTAGACTTTCCTCTCTCTCTCTCTCTTTTATCTTGCTGTTATATTAGTTTTGTCTCTGGGAAATGATTTTTCTCCCTAATCAGATTAAGCCGAACAGAGGTCCCTAACCAGAAAACAGAACTGAGCAACTCTGTGTGGCTGAACTAATTTGCACTAGAATAACTGAACACTCCTTCCTCTGGTGTCTTAATTATAAATTTTAATCCCTTTTATTTTGGACCCAAAGAACTGAGGAATATTGGCAGTGGGACCTGAACATATGGAAGAAATGGTTTAGGAACTCCTTTAATGCATAGTGTCAGCACAAATGGCACATATTCATGCTAATTTCTCTTGTAATATATGCTTTCCTCCATCATGCTGCTGTTCAGCTCCTGACTTGGCTTGAGATTTATAACAGAAATGCATTCTTAATTTTTTTAAAACTGCATTTTTAAAAATATAGCAGCCATAATCTCAATTTTGTTTGTTTCTAAAGCAAAAACAACTCTGTACAATTGTCCAGGTTACCACAAACCACAATAATAAAGAACAGCATTGAAAGATTTACTCACAGTGTTCAACTCATTTTTAGCTGAGCAATTGGAAAAAGAAAAGAGAAGCTTACCACAAGCACAGATGAATAGTTGACCTTCACCACCC
Organism: Gekko japonicus; assembly: GCF_001447785.1. Taxonomy (NCBI): domain Eukaryota; kingdom Metazoa; phylum Chordata; class Lepidosauria; order Squamata; family Gekkonidae; genus Gekko; species Gekko japonicus. The sequence goes on from NW_015161447.1 coordinate 50,200, forward strand.
TTTGGAACCTCCTCAACAACAGCTCATTGCATGCCTCCGCCAAATCTCTCAGCTGCATTACTAACACTTTGTGATCAATGGAATCAAGGGCCCAAGAAGATCTAACACAATCAATACAGTAAAATTATCCATTTAAAACAGAGATAGCAGACAAGGCCACAAATGCAGTTTCAGGGCTATACACACAGCAACGTGCAAACTGATAGAAGTCCAGAAACTGAATGGTACCAAGTAGGCCTGCAGCCTTCCCTAACTTGATAACATTGGAAATGGGAGAGTGAATGATTGAGGAAATCAAATTTTATATCTTCTTCAAGCCTAGCCAAAATTAAGACATATTTGGGGTTCCATTTTCTGCATTTTGGACCATTTTTCTTCTCCCAAGTGATCCATAACAACCCAAGCCAGAAAGAATACAGCTTCACCTGAATTGCTATGGTCAACATGTTCCTGGGTGTGGTCAGGGAGACACTTGTGTCCAACACATTCTGCTTTCTAATTCAACCCAAATCCACACTAGACTTCTGTCACCTCTCACTGGTTTAGATTCCACAGCTGACCGAGTGAACTCATGAATGGAACTTACTGAAAGGAATAATTCAAAGATCTCAACTGGAGAATTAGCAAAATCAAGAAGCCAAAATATTCAATATAATATGCAACATTAGACCAGCCGCTAAAATGAGCCAAATATTCCAAATACACACATTGCTCCACTCAAGAGGAGGAGGCAAATGGCCAGAGAGAGTGAAGAGCATGAGAATAAAGCAGAAGAGAATAAGGCTACCTATCCATTCAGGTCCAAGTAGGGGATCTGGGTCCCAAAGCCACCATCAAGTATCCAAATGTCTAGGTAGCCAATAATTCACAAAAATTAATCCAAAGGGGAAGATTTGTAAAACTACATGATGGGTGTCCAAAATCAGGGTGTTACTACTCAACAAGGCAAGGGTAGTCTTGGACAAACAATTAGAGGACATGTTCTGGCCCCAGGTATAGGATAAGGCTGTGTCAAAAACATAAGAATGTCCTCTTTTAAGAGGGGAGGAAACAATGGAGGGAAGCCAGGTATGTCTTCTCCCTGGTTGGAAGGGATGATGGATAGTTCATTGTCCCGGGAATATTTCCAAATAAGGAGGAAAAAGGAAGGTTGTTAAGTTGGGAGACAATGGGTTGGTCCCAGAGTAAATTTTCCAGTGGCATAATGGAACTTTCCTGCCTCCCTCCTCCCACTGTAGCCCATGAAATCATACTCCTGGAGGATAGGAGCCCCTGAGAAATCACATGGGTGTGTGTAATGGACAAGAGGCTACCCTGCCCCGAAGGGAAAAATACAGCCACTCAGCTGAACCTATGGGAGTGCTGCTCCAGCATCCAATCAGCTTTTAGAGGGGAAATGGAATGTTGGTGAGAAGCACAGCAGGAGTTCAGATCTGCCTCAGGGACAGTGCACTGATAGTTTTGGTCTGCCTCAGCAAAGGAACAGATCGTTTGAAGGGTAGCTCTGCATGGTAGCGTGGGAGAGTGGTTTAACTGTACCTCTGGGAGAAAACAGAGTACCTAATTGTTAGGCCTGTCTCTGGTGATGAGCAGATCTTGTATCATTTAGTCTGACTCATGGGAAAGGACAAGCTGGTGTGGTTCCTAGGGTTACCAGCCCCTCCTCACTGGAGGCAGGGGATCGCCCACCACCAGGCCCTGCGCCCCCCATTGATCTGCTTGCCAGCTCAGGGACTTACCAAGAACAGGAGGGAGTCCCAGGCTATGTTGCTGGTGATGTGGTAATGTCACTTGTAATGGGTAAAGAAAATGACATAATCAGTTGGTGATGTCTCAGTGATGCTTTGATATTTGGGCAAAACCTCTGTGGTAGAAGACATTTTTACCATGGAATTTTTGCCTAAATACCAGAGCAATACCACAGTGTCGCAACTTGATGACATCACTTCCGGTGCACACTGGAAGTGACATCACCATGTCACTGGCAACATAGCCTGGGCCTCCCTCCCTCTCCTGGTAATTCCCCCCTGTCCCCTCCTGGTTGCCAGGAAGGACATTGCAACCCTAGTGGGTGGAATCCTGTGTAGGCAAAAGAATTCAACCCAGTGGCTAGTGAAGGAAAGCCTGTTTGTATCTGCAAACAGTAAAGAGAATGGCAAGCCACCAAAATCCGTGACTGGTCCGACCCGGTGCTAGCTCAGCAGTACCGGTTGGGGCTGACTACTGAAATCCGGAACACCGTTATGAGTTCCAGGGACCCAAGAACCTTACTGGCATAGATGCAGGAGGTGGAGAACGCTGAGAGCTGGCTGCGTACTCTACGTTTGGACAACGCGGTACTGGGGGGAAGAGCGCCAGCAACACCCCACCCCAAGGCAAGGTCAACCCCGGCGAAAGTCTTGGTCCAAGAGCAACGGATGAAACAGGGGTTGTGTCTGAAATGCAGGGATCGGGGCCATTTTGCGGGAGCCAGGAAGTGCAGGAGCCAGGATCAAGCAAGGAGGAGGAGATGGAGCCGGCGGGAAAAGGCCAGGTCCTGCTGTAAGTGGTGCAGCGCAGCAGGACCCATCCACAGAGGCGCTGAAAGTGGTGAGCTGCTATCCACCCCTCTTTTTCGTCACTGTTACTATTATAAACCGTGCCATGGGAACGCACATTAGGGTCTGGGGCCTCATAGACTTGGGATGCGGGAGGGATCTAATCCACCCCTCCCTAGTGTCGGGTCTGGAGGCTGCTGTGGTTTGGTTGGCAGAGCCCTTGATATTTACCCAAATGGATGGGTCCCCGATGAAAGAGCCCTGTAGATTTGAAACTGCACCTTTGCATATGAGGGCTGGGGACCACTGGGAAGATTGAACTTTTGTGGTGTCACCGGGGGCCAGATTCCCATTGGTGTTGGGAAACCCTTGGCTCCATGGACATGATCCATATAGCTTGTGGAACAACAGGATTGTTCACTTCATCTCCCCTAAATGTCACTACCATGTTTGGAACCCAAAGTGGGGAGTAGCTCCTGCTAGCGAACCAGCTTGGGTGTGTTTAGCTACAGAGGAACTCACCAAAACCCCGAGGGAATATAGAGACTTGTCAAAGGTATTTGAAGAGGACGAAGTTGAAGGGTTCCCACCCCACCGCAACTCTGACTGTGCGATTGAGTTATTGCCGGGGCATAAGATGCCGAAGGGAAAGCTCTATTTTCTCCCCAGTGAGAAAGTGGAGTTGCGGAAGTTTATAGACAAAAACTTGGCCAGAGGGTTCATCCGGCTAGCTACTTCCCCGTTTGCAGCCCCCGTCCTCTTTTGGGGAAAAAAGGATGGTGGCTTAAGACTTTGCAATGACTATCGTGGATTGAATGCAGTCTCTTCCACGAATGCCTACCCCATGCTGTTGATCAAAGATCTCTTGGCTGAAGTTGCTAAGGGAAAAATCTTTTCTAAACTTGACTTGCAAGATGCGTATTTCCGGGTGCGCATACAGAAGGGGGATGAATACAAGACAGCTTTCAACACCCCCCTGGGCCAGTTCGAGTACCTGGTGATGCCATTTGGCCTCCAGAGCGCTCCAGGAGTTTTTATGTACCCAGTAAACGAAGTGTTGCACAAGCACCTGTTCAAGGGGGTCCTTGTGTACTTTGACAACATTTTACTGTACTCCCTCAACAAAACCTCTCATGTGCAGTTGGTGAGAGAGGTGCTGCAGACATTACACAAACACAAACCTTTTGCTAAACTATCAAAATGCGAGTTCCATAAGACTGAGATTGATTATCTCGGTTATCACATCTCCCAAAGGGGGATAGGGATGGACCTGGGGAAGGTGAAAGATGTGCTGGGGTGGGAAGCTCCCAAAACTCGCCGGCAGCTTCAGATTTTCCTGGGATTTGCCAATTTCCATAGATGTTTTCTACTGAACTTTGCCCAAGTGAGCTTGCCCCTAACTGACTTATTGAAAACCAAAGGGAAGGGGCCGGAAGCTACTAAGCCCGGCGCAAAGCTGGCATGGATTCCCAAATGCAAGGAAGTGTTCAATCGCTTAAAGGCTCTATTTACTACAGAACCGGTATTAGCGCACCCAGATGAAACAAAAAAAAATTGTGGACCACGTCGACGTGTCAGATGTTGCCATGGGAGCGGTGATCTTGCAAGAGAGGGCAGATGGCAAGCTCCATCCCTTGGCATATGTGTCCCGCAAATTTAATGACACAGAAAGGAACTGGTCAGTATGGGATAAGGAGGCAGGGGCAATCCGGCTGGCACTCTCCATGTGGAGACATTGGTTGGAGGGGGCCTGTGTGTCATTTGAAGTTTGGACTGATCATAAAAACCTCAAAGTGCTGCACACCCCTCACAACCTGAACACCAAGCAGCTTCGGTGGGCTGATTTTTTCTCAAAGTTTCAGTTCTCATCGCACCATTTCCCAGGCAAATCAAACTCCCTGGCGGATGCTTTGCCCTGCCTCCCGCAACATGAGAGCCAAAGGGAGGAGTTCCTGGACTCAATGTTTACTCCCTCCCAATTGGGTGGAGTAGTGACGACACAATGGCAGGCAAAGAACAGCCTCCCCCTTTCCCCCTCCTGGGAGGGAAAGTTTGCCTCCGCCCTCTCGCAGTCTGACCGGGAGGAAATTAGGGTAGCGGGGGATTTGGAAAAGCGGGACAATGGCTGCTGGTATAAAGAAAATAAAATGCTTGTTCCACAACTGCTGAGGGGGGATGTGTTAGCTGCGGTGCATGGATCTAAGCCGGCTGGCCATTTGGGGTTTGTAAAATCACTGCATCTTTTACAGCGCCAGTTCTGGTGACCACACATGTGCAAGGATCTATCCCTGTTTGTACACTCTTGTCAAACCTGCATTATGTGTAAGCCCCGACCTGGAAAACCCCCAGGGTTATTAAAGCCACTGCCAACTCCCAGTAGACCATGGGAAGTAATTTCGATGGATTTTATCACAGACTTACCACCTAGCAAGTCCATGACTGTAATTTGGGTAGTCGTGGACCTGTTTTCCAAGCAATCTCATTTCATTTCGTTTCCCAGTGTGCCAACAGCCCGGTCATTACTGAAAGCCTTCCTCCAACATGTCTTCAGGCTTCACACGTTGCCAACCAAGATAATAACGGACCGCGGATCTCAATTTGTTTAGAAGTTTTGGGGGGAGCTGATGGACCTTATGGGGGTGGAACGTGCCTTAAGCAGTGCTTACCACCCAGAAACTGACGGCCAATCAGAATGGGTTAATCAAACCCTGGAGCAATATTTGCATTGTTTCACAAACTTTCAACAAGACAATTGGGTTTACTTGCTGCCCTTGGCTGAATTCTGTTATAATAATGCTTATCATTCTTCCACGGGTGTTTTGCTGTTTAAAGCTGCACTGGGCTATGACAGGAAAGAAGGCAAACCAAAATGGACCTTAATTGGCAACACCAAGGTCTAATTTGTGCAGTCAACTGCATGTTCTCTGAATGTAAGGAGATCCCTGACAGATCAGACCAGTGGTGCATATAGTCTAGCACCCTGTTTTCCCATAGTGGCCATGAAACATTGGAACGTCAATATAGCTGGAAGGTACCTCAAAGGTCATCTAGTCCAACTCCCTACACAATGCAAGAAATTCACACACACACACACACACACTGCTCCAGTGATCCCTACTCCACGCCCAGAGGAAGGTGAAAAAGCACTAGGATTCCTGGGCCAATCTGGCCTGGAGGAAAATTCCTTCCTGAACCCAAAGTGGCAATCAGCATTACCCTGGGCATGTAAGAAAGGGCCAAAAGAACCAAGCACTGTCTCATCCCTTCCTACCTTCCCTCTCATGCAGAATCTGCATTGCTGTCAGATGGCCCTATAGCCCCTGCTTAAATACCTCCAAATAAAGAGCCCACCACCTCCTGAGGAAGCCTCTTCCACTTAGGAACCACCCTAACTATCAGGAAGTTCTTCCTAATGTTTTGCTGAAAACTGTGCTCCACCCTCTATATGACAGCCCTTCAACTACTTGAAGATACTACCTCTCAGTCATCTCATCTCCAGGCCTTCCTCTGAACATGTTCTAGCTTCTCAACATCCTTCTTAAATTGTGGTACCTGAAACTGAGGTCTAACCAGAGCAGAGTAAAGTTATACCATCTGGACACTATACTTCTGTTGATGCAGCACAAAATCATGTTTGCCATTTTAGCTACTGCATCACCCTGCTTACTCATGTTCAGTGTATTATCTACTAAGTCCCTTAGATCCCGTTCACATGTACTAATACCAAGTCCCTTCCATCCTATAATTATGCTTTTGATTTTTCTGTCCTAAATGCAGAACTTTACATTTGTCTCTGTTGAAATTTTGTTAGTTTTAGCTACGTTTTCCAGCCTGTCAAGATCATCCTGAATCTAAAGAAAGCAGGTAAAAACTACAAAGGAAAATGCTGGAAATGTCAAGACATAGATGGGACATTCTTTCATATGTGGTGGACTTGTGAAAAAGCAAAAATATTATTGGAAGGAAATACACCAAAAATGCAGAAAATATTTAAGTTTAAATTTCCAGTTGAAGCCAAGAACATGCTATTAGATGTTCTGCCTAACAAATTACCAAAATTTTCAGAAGAGATATTCAAATACATGATGACAGTGGCTAGAACTATTTATACAGCAAAATGGAAACGAGACGCCCATCTGCATTTACAAGAATGGGAAAATAAACTTGCTGAATATGCAGTCATGACAAAATTAACAAACTATTTGAGAAATAGGTCAGTTACAAAATTTAAGGAGAGATGGAATCTGTATTATGTTTACTATACTAACAGAAGACAAATTCTATTGAGAAGCAGTCTAAATTATTATATACAAATGTATGGTAATGAAATAGACGTTAAAACCTGTTTTAAATGTAATATCTTGAATACAAATGGGTGTAAGGAAGTGGACTTTGGGGAGAACATCTTTTTGAAGTGGATTCTGAGAAGTTATATCCTGTTTTCTTGTTATGAGATATATAGTAGACCTTCTTTTGTACCTTGATATATATATTTTTTAATAATATTTTTATTGGGTTTTTTACACATACAAATACCCACCACCCATAACATCACCCATTGCCATTTAAACTTAATTGCTTCTAAACAGCAGCGTTTTCCATCCATTTAACACCATTTCTAAATGCTTCTAGGTAGTTACACAGTCATTTAACAAGTACATTTTCCTCCTTATTCAAACATACAAGCATCCAATAATTGTATTATTATTCTTTTCACACTCTTTTTTTTTCTTGAGACAGTCCACTATTCAAATTTGTTTTACCATTTATACTTAAAATTATCTTAGCCAGATTTCCATCTTTTCTTACTTCACTACCAGATTCAATTAATACTTATTTCATTTAAAACCAAACCAAATTTGTAAATATTGAATAATATTAAATAATCATATTATCCTCTTTAGCTTAAAATAATTCATTTTACCCATAAATAAATTCATATATATTACTTTCATATCTTAACCACATTTGTTATCTATAGCATTTTTACCATTTATACTTAAGGTTATCTCAACCAGATTTACATAGTTTCTCACTTCACTACCAGAGAGACCATTCCAAAAAACCAAAAGGAAAAAAACCCCTTACTTACATAATCTTTCCTACTAATATCAAATAACATGATTCACTTAATACTCATTTCATTTAAGGCCAAACCAAATCTGTAAGTATTGAGTAATATTAAATAGTCATATTATCCTCTTTAGCTTATAATAATTCATTTTACCCATAAATAAATTCATGTATATTACTTCATGTCTTAACCACATTTCTTATCTATAGCTTTAAATCCCACCAACAACATCAACCTTTAAATCAAGTTAATTCACTCCAATCTAACTAATTCAACACCTATTTATAATTCATATTGACTAAATCATTTCATTTAACACCAAATCAATTTTATAAATATTAAATACTCATACTATCGTCTTTAACTTATAATAATTCATTTTACCCATCAAATTATATGTGAATATAAGTAAATTCATATCTTTTCCTTTCAGTTAATGCCCTGTCAACATTCCTTGCCTGTACCTTTAATTCATTCTATTAGTACTTAGGACAAGGTGCTGCCTTCTTGAATTAATTTTTCTGTTTTACATATTATATACCCAGCACCTATAGCCTACAGCATTCTATACCAGTCAAATTATTCCTTAAAAAACCACAGATAATATGCCCATATACTTTATGTTGCTTTCTGAACATCATTAATTTCCTTAGCTGCAATAGCATATCCACATGTTCTTTCCCTCTACACAAACGATAATTCTTTCCCAGTCTGTCTTCCGTGTTTTTTAGGCCAACTTGTCTCCATATCTTCCTGACCTGTTGCCTTTTGCCCACAGTTCGCTTTCGTCTCGCTCTTCTCCATTTTCTTTTCACTTTACCAGTCTTTCTTTCTCCTTTTTGATAATTCTTTCCCAGTCTATCTTCTGTGTTTTTTAAACCAACTTGTCTCCATATCTTCCTAACCCGTTGCCTTTTGCACACAGTTCGCTTTCGTCTCGCTCTCCTCCATTTTCTTTTCACTTTACCAGTCTTTCTTTCTCCTTTTATCTTTTCTCTTTTCCACCCGTCCTCCTTATTAATTTCCTCCCTTTGCTTTTGTACCAACGTGTCTTCTAGCTCTATATCCTCCTTTATTTTCTCACCCTCCATTGTCTGTTGAATATCTTCCGGACCCTCAATATTTTTTGCAATAACTTCAGCGTTCTCCGGAGGTTTGGGTGATTCATGCCAGTTTGCCATAGCAGCTTTAAAGCCTTCTTTAATACCTTTCTGCATTGCTTCTTGGAAATCTTTTAGAAATTGTTCCATCATTTCTCCCAACAATTCTATCTGTACAGTCTGTACCTCTCCTTCAGACCCCATTTTGCAGTCTACAGGTCTCTGTGGTTCTGTCTCAAAAACTTAAATCCTTTACCCCGAAGAAAAATAAAAAATAAAACAAAGTATATTTACTGTTAGCTGAGTCTCGTTTCTGGCCGCGTTTTTGTCACCCCATGCTAAGAAAAAGCCGGGTTTCCTTTAGAATCCACTCGAAGATGCCTGTATCCTTGTTTTCTTCATCGCTGCATTTATAATCCCAAAGTGAAAGTAGAAATAAAAGCGGATGGTCGTTTTCGGCGAGCATGGCGGCCATGTTCCCTGTTGCCTGCTTCAGCGTCGGGGCTGTTCTGGACACCTCCCTCGCCCTTGCCAATTGCGGGGAAGGGCCAGAAAGACGCCCCCTGCCCCAGCCCCCACCACCGGGGCGCTGGTTGAGCACCCACGAACCACGGGGGGGCTCAAATAAAACAGAAACAGTTTGGGCGGGGACGGAGCACATCGAGCTCCCACCCGCCCGTCAAAACGCCGTACCGGAAGCCTCCTACCTTGATATATTATTCATCTGTTAAAGTTTCTAACAAATATGTAGAAGTAGCAAAAATATGTAATACTGACTATGTAGTAATGATTAAACTAATGATATACCTGCAAAATAGATTAATTATGAAGTTTAAAATCTAAAATGTTGAATAGAATCATACCTCAACAGAAGTAATGGCTATATTGTATAGACAATACCTTGAAAATTATAATGAAGGGGGGTGTAAGGGAAAATATTTTCTTTTACATTTTGTAATACGTTATTGTCTTCAACAAATGCAATTATGTTGTATAACCCCTTTTTCTCGCCCTTTTCTGTATCCCCATTGTTTCCCTAAAAATAAAATAAAATATATATATTAAAAAAGGTCATTCTGTATCTTGCCTCTGTCTTCTACTGTATTTGCTACCCCTCCCAATTTAGTATCATCTGCAAATTTAATGAGCATCCCCTCTTTTCCTTCATCCAAGTCATTTATAAAGATGTTGAACAACACAGGGCCCAGGACAGATCACTGAGGCTCTCCACTTATCACTTCTCTCCAAGACAATGTGGAACCATTCTTTCGGTGCAATCTGTCAACCAGTTACAAATCTACCTAACATTAATAGGATCCAAACCAAGATGTCTGGGAAGGCCTACAAACAGGGCATGGAGGCCCAAACCTCTTCCTGTTATTGCATCTGCCCTCCAGCAATTGGTATTTTGAGGTATACTGCCTCTGAACTTGGTGGTTTCATTTAGTCACCCTGGCCAATAGTGATTGATGAACCTATCCTTTATGAATTTGTCTGATCTCCTTTTGAAGCCATTTATATCCCCTCTCACAGAGAGGGATTTCTACTTACAAGCATGTCCAAATCACAGAAGGAACCAATTCAGAGTTGTACATCACTTTCATGGCACTCCCCATATGGGCTAATCATTTTCCTGAGCTGTTAAATGCACAAATGAGAACACGTTTATAACATGAATGGACTCTGACTATGCTCTTAAACTCTCACCCCCAAAGACAAGTAAAATATAAATCATTTTGTCTTCAAATTACATGGCAAACATGTCTCAGTGGTCATTGGATGGCAGTCTTGCTCTTTCCTCCCCATCTATCAAGAGTGAAGAGCCCTGCCAGTGCCCAGCATCCCACTTTCTGGAGAGAAGTGGAGAATGGAATCAAGCACTCCTGTTAAGCATACAGTTATTAGTATTGCATTAGACTCAAGCTCTTGCCAGTATTCTCCGTATGGTTAATAAAGCTTCAGCTTTTACTGTGATCCTCTGCACTCTCTAGTAGTCAGTTTTGATTCCTCACATCGTATCAATGCTGCCAAAGACGAAAGTCTATATTCCTCAGTATATGAACAGGTTTTCACAAACAAACTGAGCTGGTCTGGGTATTAGTTGATTGCTTTCACAGAAATCTGAGACTCAAATAAGAAACAGGTTTTTATTATGAGTGTGCGTCCTGATATAACTGAGCCCAAAATATGCCCTAATTAGCCATTTTGGCTCGGCTCGGCTATCTCCCAGTAAAACCAAACACTCCATGAATTATGAAAGTAACAAAAAGTTATCTCTTCGTATTTTGAGAGTCTTTTCAGATTTCAGGGAGTGGGCTGGCTCAAGGTCATCATCAAGCTTCCATGACAGAGTGAAGATCTGAACTTGGGTCTCACAGATCCTAGTCCGGCACTCTAACCACTACACCACACAAGCGACACAAAGATAGGTATAGCCTCAGAAAGTGAAATACATTGTGCATACATTAGTTTTATACACACACACACACACACTGTCAGCTTAATGCATGATTATGTCTGCAAAAAAAATACGTAGCATAAAAACAGAGTAACTGATCTTGAGATACTCTGTAAAGAGTGATGTCCTCTAATTTCTATACTCCAGTTTGGGGGGTGGTGCAAACAAGCATTCTTGTATATATAGTGATGGTATATACAGTGATGTAGCTCATATTGCTTTAGAAGCAAAAAAGGGTAAAGAAAAACTGTAACATTTTTAGAACAGTGGGGATATTTTGTATGCAGCCCTACCATGGTCTTTAGCCACGAGAAAAGGCTAGGGTATAAGTATTTCAATAAGTAAATACATATTCCAATCAACCCAATTGTTCAGTCTCAAGAACCAAGTGTCCGTGGGGGGGAGGGGTGTTCTACATGACTGAAGCAAGGCAGTTGTGTGTGGTCTGTGTTGACTGCCCTCCCAATGTCTCCAAGAAACTTTCCGTATGTATGCGTGTATACACACACACACACACGACATAAGAAAGGCCTCCAAAAGCCCAAGATTGTGAAATTATTAGCAGACAGTGGAAACACTGAATACAAACATACTAATCAGAATGATCTACGGTTGCAAACTCTGGAGATTTTGGGGGTGAAGCCTAGGGAAGGCAGGGTGTGGGGAGGGGTTGGACCTCATCAGGGTACAAGGCCATAGACCCCACCCTCCAAAGCAGCCATTTTCTCCAGGGGAACTGATCTCTGTAGTGTGGATATCAGTTGGAATTCTGGGAGCTCTTCAGGTTCCACCTGAATTTCTAACTATTCCAGGTGGATGATGTCCCTGGCACATACATATCAGCTGAGTCACTCTCTTCCTTCACTGCCATTCTTGCCTCTTGGGAACATGATATCAGACAATTGGGTGTCAGAATAACCATAAGACTGGAAGATTTCCAAATCAAGAATTATTCTGGAATTAGTAAGGCTTAGATGAGATATTGATTAGCTGGCTGCACATCACCAGTTACTGCTGTTGGTAAATTAGATATGTAGTTAAATATAGCTAACGATTCTTCTGAAGGGGAGAAATAACTACTTGCTAGCCCAAGCGCCTTTTTGTTACTCAAGGAAAACTTGGTGCAATGGGGGGGGTGTTGTTTGAAGTTCCTATAGCAGTGTTCTCAACCAATCCAGGCAGTTTACAGGGTCAGAAGTAGAACTGTGCCATTTGACTTCAGACCATTCTATCATGGCCAAACTACCCATTAGATGTAAACGTGTCACTGGTGTCTGAGAGTCCACTGAAGAAGGGGAACAGCTGCCACCTCTGGAGCAAATTAGCAGCTGGGAAAGGGTGCTAACACTTTTCTTGGCATTTACTCAGCCACTTCTTTTAATGTGGCTGAGTGAATGCATTTAACTGTCATTCTAAAATTAGCTTTTCTTTCATGGCCAACATTGTGTGATGTTTCCATTAAATCATGTACAGTGCCATAAACAGAACTGTACCCCTCTAAACTGACTTCCACTGACTTCAGTGGTCACAGATTGATTTAACTGAATAGAATGGCACTTCCACCAAAAAAGATCTTGAAAATACCTGAATGTTGTTTAAGCAACTATCCAAGACAAAGATTATCCAGGATTTTGAAGCTAGGCCTCATTATCGTTATCATCTCACACAAATAGGTAAAATCCATCAGAGTTCAGTCACTTATTTCCGTTTTTAATTTCCATTCAAAGTGGCATCCACCAGCTTTCTTCAATTTTGACCTTTCTCTGCTGGGTCTCATGCCTGATGTCCCTGGAGGATAAAGAGGAGAGGCCTTTAAGAGCTGGAACAAAGTGCTTCCTCAGAGCTTGATGCCTGAATCAGCAGCCTGCTGACTTAATGAAGTGACACATATTATTGTGCCTTTCCTCAGACAGGTGGCCTTCTTGTCTAGAGAGACCAATGTGAAGTGACAGATTGAGGCAGTCCTGGCAGTTCCATCATCTCTGGAATCAGAGTTAAACCTCCAAAAGGACAAGGGTTCAACTGAGCTAAACAACCTGAAGCAAGAGACTGTTGCCAGTAGAGGTGCAAAGTCATCAGAGCTGGATACCATTTGATCCTTACTTCACTCCCATCTGAAGGTTTTAAAAGGAAGCACCTGACCCTGGAGACAGCCATTTTCATTGAGAACATAGTACATACCCCCATTTATAATCTTCCAAACCCAAAGAAAAATGGCAGTATTGACCTGTAGGATACATAAATCTGGGGTGGTGGTGGTGGTGGTTCTTCTTCTTTTTTAAAGAGGTGCCGGAACTCTCAAGGGGGAAATGAAGTTTTCAATCTGTACTCTGAAAACTCATGAACTTTTAAACATTTTTAAAAGAATTTTGTCAAAGAGGTTCTGGAACTCCATTCTGGCATGTTCACCCAGAAAAAAAGTCCTGCATAAATCCTGATTAATTTGATACCCGATGATAAACATGATACCTGCACAAATGTGTGTGTGCTTACCACTTGAAATACAACAGCCTGAATGTAAGTCAACATGGCAAGCAGTTTGTATAATGCAACTCCCCACAGTTATAACTCTCTGAACAGTTATGCTATCTTTTAATGCTCTTGATCTAGAAACCTGTTGAAAAATCTCTAAATTCTCTGTGAATCCCCTGAATGAACTGAGCCAAAAATGAACAAAGTAAAATAGTTGAAGAGAGTAGGTGATCATCATGCTACAAAACAGCTGTTTCTTTCCCCATAAGACTTGAAAGAAACTTTGCCATCCAAGTTATTCCTTGATACTAATGAGTGGTGATTTCTCCTATCTTTTAAGCATTTTTTTTGCTGCATCAATTATAACAAGAACAAAGATGAAACCTGTGTCTCTGATATCCTGTCCTTCACAGGAATCCTAAACAGACCAGGCAACTGTCAAGGGAAACTGGTCATGATCTGTGAATTTTGGGCAGTCTGTGGCAACTTGACTGTAATATTTCTGGATCTATTGATAAAGACTACCAGAATGATGAATGGCTTGAGATAACTTTAATATGGAAATCAAGTAAAATATCTTAAACAGCAGTTTCATAACCTTGTTTTAGAACTAATTAAGGTTATATGATTTAAGGCAAATCCTCAGATTACTAGTTCCCTGATACTGTTAAAGGTAAAGGAATGTCTCTAGTACAGAAATATTATAAACAAGTGGAGACCCGCAACAAAATGTTGCGTACTGTGTTCAAGTTTATTTTAAGTTGTAATTGTGGTGTAGGATTTGTAGTCACTAAATGTATAGATGCCTTGTGGTGATGCCCATTCATCACAGAACATGGAACTGTCCTGTGTCTTGTTACCACTGCTTAATTGTGCAGTGGGTTTAGGAAGGTTAAGTAATGTTTTCCTTTTTTTCCCCTCCTTCCCTCCCTGATTCCCTTGCTTAGCTCTACACAGGCTTCTCCACCACCCCCTCCACTACCACCCCCGGCTCGCCGGGGGCCCCCAGTTCCCCCCCACTGGCTCCCTCTCTCCCTCCCCCCCGACTGATCGGCCCTCGCCGCTCTGGCCCCCCCTCCCTGCTCGCTGCTCGCCGCTTCCCTCCCGAGCGGCGGCAGTCGCAGAGCGTTCCCTGCGCATGCGCAGGGGACACTCTGTGAGTTTCTTGGGGATTTAAACATCCCCCCGTTTTTTCCCCCAGGATTTAGGATTTTTGTGCACAAACCTCTCCCTCCCCCCCCAGGTGCCCCCGAAGTGCGGATTTAGATATCCGCACAGACGGGGGCACTTCACTATTAGATATATAGATTCTATTTCTGTATAGACCACTGTATCACTTAAATGAGATTCAAGAATGCAATTGGTAATTTATATAAAAATCATTACATGTATTTTGCAACTAATGTTGCAAAATATGATATATGTACTTTACAACTAAATATCTCATGTCAAAAGTTTATGCTGGACCATCCCTCCATTACCTATGAGGAACAGTGACAGCAGACAGCTTTTTAACAAAAACTTTGCTTATTTTTTTCCTCCCACAATTTTAATTTCACTCTCTACACTTACGTGTGCACATTCCCTTCCATTCTTATGTCTGGACTACATTTACCTGGATGCACAAATGCACAGCACCTTAGACAGTTGCTGAAATAAAACTGGAAGAGGTGCCGAAGGAGAGATTCTGTTCCCATTCACACAGTGGCTTCCAGGCTGGCAACCTGAACTGTGAGAGCAAGCCTAGGTCTGCAGCAATGGCCACAGGCAGCAGCACAAGTACTGGGTGGGGAAACAGTGCTGCCTTATTGGAATGAAAATGAATGTAACAAAAATGAACATACAATGAAAATAAATACAGTACCTCTGTTAGAGACAGAACTGAAAGCTGTGTTGGCTCAAACTATTCCCCCCCCCCTCATTTTTCAGTGCCCCATTTGAATCTATACAGTGGATTAGATTGCATATGACCCATAGTTGAACCAAATATAAAATAGCTTTATATAAGACTAGGAGTAAGACCTGTTGTGGGAGGAAATACAACGAGCTCTAGAAGGAAGCTCCAGGTGAGTGTCCTGGCTGTGGCTGGTGGGGCGGCAGAGGAAAGGGGAGAATAGAGGGAGGCAAGCCATGTTTGTTTCCTTCTGCTTAGCTATAAGGCAGGGCTGTCTCAAGTCATTTTGCTGCCCCAAATGGGTAGTATGGGAGGACAGCCTCATGGTAACAGGTATGGTCCCCTCCACCCCTGACTTATGTTGATTTGGGGCTATGCAGTGGCAGCTAAGGTAGAAAACTACCTCCTCCTATGCCATGCCTTCTGGGTTCCAAGAGTCTGGAAAACAGTTCAGTAGCCAGTTACAGGGTTGCCAATTCTGGGTTGGGAAATACCTGTAGGGTATAATGCCATAGATTCCACTGGCCAAAGCAACCATTGTCTCCAGGAGAACTGATCTTGGTTATCTAGACATCAGTTGTAATAGCTGGAGATCTCCAGGTGCCACCTGGAGGTTGGTTTATGTTAATTTGGGGCTATGCAGTGGCAGCTAAGGTAGAAAAGCACCTCCTCCTGTACCATGTTTTCTGGGTTCCAAGGGTCTGGAAAGTGGTTCCATAGCCAATTACACAGTTGCCAACTCTGGGTTGGGAAATACCTGTTGATTTGAGGGGTAGAGCCTGGGGAGGGCAGGGTTTGGGGTGTGGAGGGACTTCAGCAGGGTATAATGCCATAGAGTCCACTGGCCAAAGCAGCCATTGTCTCAAGGAGAACTGATCTTGGTCATCTGGACATCAGTTGTAATAGCTGGGAAATTTTCTGTAGGGGAAATGATGTACTGTGCCTGGGGAACATGGTGATTTCTGGGAGATCTCCAGGCCCCACAGGGAGATTGGGATATGTATTTTACCTCAGGACTCCCAATAGCAACAGCAGACTGTTTAGAATGTTAGAGGCAAAGGGGTCCCGGGGTGTGTGGCTGCACCACCCACTTGGGCCAGGGCCGGGGGCAGTCTGCTGACAGCCCCGGCACCTTGCAGTGGCACGGGCCACATAGGGAGGAGGGCACCGCTCACCTCAGGGGTAGGTGTTTGTAAGCCACTCTGAGACTCCTTTGGGTAGTGAAGGGCGGGATATAAATCCAATCTCCTCCTCTTCTTCTTCGTCTACAGGAAGTAGGGAGGCCCAGCTTCATACAGCAGTGAGGCTATTGCTACGGGGAAATATAAATCTGTAAAGCACACCCACCCGCCCTTGTTCATTTTTATGAAAAATGGAAAATACCCAATATTTATTATTCACAATCACCAAGTAGCTTAGCAGGTAACAAGAAATCCCTTTTACATATTGTCTAGCACCTTGCAGGCTGGTAAAGCAACACTAGTATGGTAGCCCGTTCTTTTGAAATTTCCATCAAATCTCAAAACCTCCACTCAGAGAGGAGAAGAAAACACCTGCTATTCCACTTCTTCTCCTAGAGTGGGAGAACCTTTGACCCTGCTGAAAATAATAGAGACAAATAGCAGTTGTATCTCACACTTCATGGCATGCGAGGGTGTCAAATAGAGGCAGAAACTGCCTTCTAATCAGTGAAAATATTGGATGTCAGCCCAGATAGCAATTTTATAAATAGTGCTATAAATTATGTTTACATCTTATATTGGGAGGCAGGATGGTTGAAATGAGGATGCTACATTTAGCAATATAGCACATTATTGATAAAAATCTGCAAGGTGCCGGAGACCTTCCAACTGAGTGAGACTTTCTTGTTGCTTAGACTTCTGTGTATCATGACCAGGAATGCTGACACCTTCAACACCAACATGTCCAGCAGCTAAATTCACCTTGATGACATTCCTTATTTGCATGTGAAGTCAAGCCCCCTTACCAGATTGCCCTGCTGCTGTTGTTCAGTGTTGCGCTTGAGCACTGTACTGAGTAGCTTTGTGTCTGCATAACAGCCCTTTTGTTACAGGGCCACAAGTGGGCCATGGCTTAGTAAATAAGAAGGTCCATACCCCCCCCCCCGGGTCATGATTGGGTCATTAAAAAGATCTACTTGTTGAGCACTGAATCACTTGCAGTTTCCCCCCTTCTATGCCTGGGCAGCTGGATGTGTCCTTTAAATAACTGACATAAGATACACTGCTGATCAGGACAATCTGGATTCCTTTCTTCCTAGTTTTCAATGCCAGGTGTGATGTGCCAGAAAGGAAATACTGTATGGCGAAGGCAACACCCAAAAGACATATCTCTTCTAGTTGCATAAAGGTTTTAAAATCAAGATTTTTGTGGTTGTGGGAAGGATGTGCCAGAAAGGAAAAACTATGTTGCAAGGGCAGCACTCTAGAGACATATCTCTTCTAGTTGCATAAACGTTTTGAAATCAAGATTTTTGTGGTTGTGGGAAGGTTGGAACTACAGTTCATATGGGGTTGCATGAGGTTAGGTACGCAGAAATGTATTTGAATCAGGATAGCTCAGAAGTCATTGATGGACACTGAGCAATGGGATAAGGCACACAGAAACACCAAAGTAGTCTCCATTCAAATAATGTCATTTCCCCCCTTTTAACAACATGTTTTAAGTTGCACATGGTGACAGATATAGTGACAGAAGTAAATGACAGCAGTGGCAAAGCAATGTGTAATCTAGGGATGCCAAGCCACTTCCTGGCATCCCTGGGAGCTTTCAGAGCAAGGTGATGGCTGGAAATGGCAATACTTGATGCCACATCCTTCCAATAACCCGGATATGATGTGAATACCTCAGGCAACCTTCTGGGCCATCCAGGAAAACTCCCCATGGAGCTTTAGGGGATAGTCACAGTGTCACCTGACTTGCTGATATCACATCTGGACACCATTTCCACACCTTTCTCCCACCTGTCTGAAGACCAAGGGTGGGAAGGAGCACCCAATGAGAGGGAGGCCTCCCACTACAAGCAGACAACTGTCATCCAAAGTGTAGTCACATGCACACAGTCGTCTTTTTCTGATACTGAACACATTCAAGCTGGGATGCAACTGAGAAGCATGTTGAACATTCAGCTTCATGACCACTACCTGCAACAAGGATGCAAGCTAAATGGGCAGCTGATTGATCATCCTCAGTTGTGATGACAGAAGCAGGTTTTTATACTACCTTTTTCAGTCTTGCACTTTGCTTTTCTGGGTAGTTCGAAAATGCAGTCAAAAAAGATCACATCATTGCACATTTTATAAGGATTTCCAGCTGGGGGAAGGAATCAAAGGGAACTCAAAGCATTTTGCAAACCATTTTTCAGACAGCATAACCAAAGCAGTAAATGATAGGCAAAGATTACATGGCAGATACAGAGACTTGAACCCAATTCTTTCAGTTAATGAGATAAGACCATGTTGAGAGATTCCACTGGCAAATCAAACCCTTTTGATTTATTTCCTTTCCCCCCCCTGGATGGGATTAATACTAATGGACCCGAATGAGCATTAAAACAGCCTTTTTTACTGACATCAATTAACATACAGCTACAGTTTTGGCTTCTATTTTATGAAAGATGCAGTACAATGTAGAGTAGTGATGGTTGTCAGGAGAACCACCTCCGAGGTTTAGGTGGTCAGTGTGCATCTCAGGACCATGGGTGTACTGGCACACAATTTATGGAGAGAAGAGAAGAGACTGGATTTATACCCCACCATTCACTACCAGAAGGAGTCTCAGAGCAGCTTACAATCCCTTCCCCTTCCCCTCCCCACAACAGACACTCTGTGAGGTAGGTGGGGCTCAGAGAGCTCTTTCAAGTACTGCCCTTGAGAGAACAGCTCTGAGAGAACTCGCGACTGATCCAAGTACCTCTAATTCTATTAGGAGTTTTTGGTTCTGCCATTAATTATCTGTGTCATATCTCTTTACATCTAAGCCAGTGATCCCCAAAGGACCCATGGGCACCATGGTGCTCAATGAAGTAATCCCCAGCAGCCACCAGCTTCTTCCCCCAAATTCTCTGAAGGCAAGGAACCAATCCTGGCTATCCCCTGCCACTGAAGCAGGAGAGGTTTCAGAAAACCCAGAAAGGATCACCTTTTGGATTACAGGAAAAGCCTGTTTTGAACATCTATCCCCACCGTATGAGGATGCTTGTCTTAGAATCTCCCAATGTTCTGTAATTTGCCACCCTTGTGACATCCATTCTCTGACTAGTCCCACCTCTCCTGGCAGCCCATGAAACTTTCTTGACATTCCAGAAAAGCCCACAGGCTTAGGAAGGCTGATGGCCCCTGACCTACACATTGTCAGCTGAATGGCGCTATTGTATCATTCTGTTTCTGTTGGTGTCATATAAAGGCCAAACTATGTGTTACATGGGATATCTGCAATTGATCTCTCAATGTTTTCTTAATACTAAAAAAGGTTTGTTTATTTATATGTATTTAAAACATTTTAATGATGACTTTCCACCTAATCAGAGTCCCCAAGGAGGTTTAAACTTCTCCTCTCCTAAAGTTGCTATTAGCAGAATAGAGGGGAAAGATGGCTATAATGATGCACTTCTCTTTCTTCTCTATTGAAAAAGAAGGAGAAGAAGAAGAAGAGTTGGATTTATACCCCTCCCTTTACTCAGAATCTCAGAGAGGCTTACAATCACCTTCCCTTCCTCTCCCCACAACACACACCCTGTTTGGTAGGTGGAACTGAGAGAGCCCTGAGAGAACTGCTCTTGAGAGGACAGCTCTAATAGAACTGTGACTGACCCAAGATCAGCCATCTGGCTGCATGTGGAGGAGTGGGGAATCAAACCCAGTTCTCCAGATTAGAGTGCTTAACCATTACACCAAACTGGCTAAAATGTGTCCAAGCACTGCAATCACAATCCAGATTAGTTTTCATACTGCAAATGCATTTTAATATTAAGAAAATGGCAGGAGATCCTGTGAAGGAATGAAAACGTTTCTATTATTTTACATTTGGTCCTTCTTAAGTTTAATGTTTTAAATAGATGTCTCTAGGGGAAAATAGGGTTTGGATAATATTCGGGCTGGCAGTTCAGAAGGTCAACTAAGGAAAAAGAAACCAAATGAGAAGTACTCATGATGGTCAAGAGTAATGTAACTCAAAAAGATAGTTTCTGATCATTGAAACTTAGAGATGCCCTCACAGATTGGTCAAGATCTGGGAAGTGAATACAAGATCTAAACCATATAAATAAGAGGAACCAGGGGCCAAAAAAAGGAGGAAGACCAAATGAAAAGACTGAAAACACC
This sequence comes from Gekko japonicus, assembly GCF_001447785.1. Lineage (NCBI taxonomy): Eukaryota > Metazoa > Chordata > Lepidosauria > Squamata > Gekkonidae > Gekko > Gekko japonicus. The sequence goes on from NW_015161447.1 coordinate 71,077, forward strand.
ACAGAAAAGAACTGAGGAACAATTGTTGCTGGAGAGCGTGGCTGTTGCAAGAAGAAAACAGTGACCTAAAAGGAGAACTTAAATTAAATGTGGAAAAGATTGTTTTGTTTTAGAGACTTCAAGGATAGGGACAGGTTTAGTTAGATTTTGCTGGATGTGTTTTCCCTTGTTTTGCAAATGTGCTTGTGGTCTTGAGTGAAAACTTGAGTCTGATTTCTGAAAATTTGTTTTTCACTATCCCACTCAGTCTGATAACTGTGCACTGGTTAGTCCTATCATAAATCTATAAGGTTACAAGATAGCTTAGAGAAGGACTGCCTACTGAACCACAACAGACATCTTCCGAGGAAATTAAAAACCAGTAAGTCTCCATGTCTTGATGGTATATACCTAAGCATTCTTGGGGAACTCAAATGTGAGACAGTTGATCTAATAACCCATCTATGCAAACTATCACTACGTTCAGGTGCTCTGCCGGAAGACTGGAGAGTAGCAAATGTGACACCAATTTTTGAAAAGGGATCCAGAGGAGAACCAGGAAATTACAGGCCAGACAGCCTAACCTCTGTCTCAGGCAAATTAGTAAAAACTGTAATCAAAGATAGAATTATTAGACATAGAGGAACAAAGCCTGCTGAGGGAAAATCAGCATGGGTTCTGCAAAGGGAATTCCTGCCTAACCAACCATTTGGAGTTCTTTGAGAAAGTGAGAAAGCATGTAGATAACAGTGACCCAGTAGACATTATATACTTGTACTTTCAAATGGCTTTTGACAAGGTACCTCACCAAAGACTCCCGAGTAAATTTAGCAGTCATGGGAGAAGAAGACGGATTATTTTATGGATTAAAACTGGTTAAATGAAAGTAAGCAAAGAGTTGGAATCAATGGACAGTTCTCACAATGGAAGTAAGTAAGCAGTAGGGTCCCACGAGGATTGGTGTTGATACTATTTAATTTATTCATAAATGACCTGGAATGAGGGGTGAGGAGTGTAGTGGCCAAGTTTGCAGATGACACAAAATTATCCAGAATGGTGAAAACCAAGGCTGACTGCGAAGAGCTCCAAGAGGATCTCCACAAACTGGGTAAGTATGCAACAATGTGACAAATGAAGTTCAGTGTTAGTAAGTGTAAGGTGATACACATTGGGATAAAAAATCCTAACTTCAAGCATAGGTTAATGGGGTCTGGTTGTGAATCAGAGGGGAAAAGATCTTGAGGTCATAGTAGATAGCTCAATGAAAATGTCACCCAGTGTGCTGCAGCAGTGAAAAAGGCAAACTCTATGTCAGGAATTCTTAGGAAAGTGATTGAAATTATATATATTATAATGCCCCTTTATAGATTTATGGTGCAGCGTCATTTGGAATACTGTGTACATTTCTGGTCACCGCATCTCAAAAAGGACATTACATAGCAAGAAGAAGTATGGAATGGGCAACCAAGATCATTAGGAGGTTGGAGAACCTTCCCTATGAGGAAAGGCTGAAAATCCCTGGTCCAGGCAGGGAATCCCCCAATTGGCAGGAGAAGCCCTGCCCCTGTACAGCAACATCGCTGTCAACATTCTGTATTGTATTAAGTCATGCTGTAGATCTAAGGCATCTAAGTGACAGGAGCTGACAGCTCTAAGTGACTGGAGAGCTGGCTCTGACCAGTTCTGGCTGGCTATTGCCAGAGCTAATTAACACTGTGTAAGAGTGACTCAGCATTGGCTCTGATTGGCCAATGCAAGTATAAGTACAGTGAGGTACTGTGCAGTTCTTTCCTTCTTGGAATGTGGTTATCTGCGGAGCATTACATCACTCAGTGTAAAGTATTGGTGGAGGCTTTGTATAATAAACTGTAAATTACTTGTACATAAGCCTGAAAGACTCCAGTCTTTATTGGATCACCTTGCACCCGTGCCCGGTCTGCAGTGGGCTAACACCGCGCAACATTGACAATCGCATGGCGATGTCCCTGACACAATGATGTCAGGTAGGTGATGTCATCACATCGACGACATCACATCGACGACTTCACATCGACGACATCACATCGACGACATCACATCGACGACGTTTGAGACCAATTTTAACCATAGAGTTTGCCCAAAAAGCAGAGTGTCGCCATGTGTGTCGCCAACACAATGATGTCACTTCTGCACAATGTAATTGCATCAGGGATGTTGCTGCCCACTCCCAGTCTACCCCCAAAATCCCCCTGCCTGTGCGAGATTGCACCTAGCAACCCTAAAAAGAGATGTCTTCGAGGGGCGTGATAGAGGTTTATAGAATTCTGAATTCGAGGGCATCCAATGAAGCTGATGAGCAGTAGATTCAGGATGGACAAAAGGAAATACTTCTTTACACAGAGAATGATTAAAATGTGGAATTAGCTGCAAGAGGATGGTAGTGATGGCCACAGGAATAAACAGCTCTAAAAGGGGATTAAATAGATTCATGGAAGATAGGTCTATCAGTGGCTACTAGCCATGGTGACTGAGGGGAACCTTCATGTTCAGAGGCACTAAACCTCTGAATCCCAGAGCCAGGAGGCAACATCAGGGGAAGGTCTCAGTTTCTGTGCCCTGTGTCGGCCAACCAGAGAAACTGGTTGGCCATTGGATGAGATAGGATACTGGACTATATGGACTCTTGGTCTGATCCAGCAGGGCTCTTCTTATGTTTTTATGAGGCCTTGTTTTGGGCACCCCTGGCTTCTAAGATCAGGCAGGTAGTGATCCTGAAGACAACCTTCTCAATCATGGTACCAAAACTCTGGAACTCTCTTCCCAAAGAGGTTCACTTGTCTTTTTCTATTGCTGTCCTCTGCAAGTAGGTGAAGACTTTTTTTAGTTTCATCTGGCCTTCCCTTGGTGAGCCCTCTTTCTTGCCCTGTTTTTAATTGTGCTCTCTCTCTCGCTCTCTCTCATTTTAACTTGAATTTTATTCTTTGAATGACCTTTTTGTTTGTGTTTAGTGCTTTTTAATATGTATTTTAATTATGTATGTTTTTAATCTGTTAGCCACCTTGGTGGCCCTAATGAGGGCAGAAAAGCAGCATGTTAATCATGAGAATCTGTGCTCAGCTGTATAATCAGATGGGAGGAGGGAATTAGGAGCAGATGTTTAAGACCTCTGGGAAGTTCCATCAAAAGAGATTCCTAATTGGATCCAAAGGACCACCTGAAGCCAGAGGGCAAAAAGCTATAATAAGGGTGTGGCAGATTGTGCCTGCTCTGGCCTGCAGGCCCTATTCTGTCCTGCTCTCCTAAGGATTCCCAACTCCTTGAAGGAACTTTTCTCCCACTCTTGGGTAGCCCGGCACCACTACCTGATCACTGCTGGAATTTCCCACTGTGATCAGGACTCCCAGTTCTTTCCAAGTTCTCCCAGAACTTTCCAAGTTTGGAGGCCTTGCCTCAGTGTCTCCTGTGGAGACATATTAATGCCTTGGGCACCCTTGGAGGAATAGCCGCTTGCCAACTGCCTGCCTTCCCCCTGGCTCCTCTCTTCAGATAGTGAGTTTGAGATGGTGGAGGTCTATGTGGTACAGAGAACCACTCCCAGAAACAAAAGTTATAAAGGATTTATTAAAAGAAAATGTTTACAAGCATATTTTTACCATAGCACCAAACTGAGCAAAGAATACAAAAGAAACTGGTAAAAACACAAATCCTCTGTCCCTCTCTCTATACATGCCCTATCAGCTGTTAAAATATAGGACAGGCTCTTTAGCTGAGATGTTCTAGATATCTACAGAGTTTCCATTACCTCAAAGCTTGCTCCAACTCTCCCAGGCGAGCACATGGTCAGCAGCTGCATGCTTGCAGACCTCAGCTCAGAGTTCTCCTGCATGCAGCATCTCAAAGAAAGAGACTTCTATTCTCGTGCACTGAGATTTTATCATCTCTGGTACTCCACCCCCTTGACCCCAGTCAGCCCAGTTCAAGGAAGCCTTTCCTATAATCTCTGAAAAGTTCCATCCTCAAGCCTCTCTAGAATTTGACATCCTCAACTCTCCCCCTGAAGGAGGGGGAGGGGGAAGCTTTACCATCCCTTTTCTCTAGATTAGGGATGGGCATGAATGGGAAAATGGTGGTTTGTGGTTCGTTTGATTTTCGTTTCCTGAACCAGTTCATGGTTCATTCAGTTTGTGAGTTCAGGAGGTGGTAGGGGAGACCCCTGAAAAGTTAGATACGCCAAACTCACAGGGAGTCTTCAGCAGGCTCTCCTCCACCTGTCCTCCAAATTTGGCAAAAGATTAGATTTGGGATGTCTGTTATAGCTCCACAAGCAGGTGCCCCCAGGAAAGTTCAGCTGTAGCCCCCTCTTAAATCAGCCATGCAGCAAGCAATTCTTCCTAACTTGCTGTTACACAATCAGGGCTGGCTCGAGGTGCTTCTGCGCCCTAGGCAGGCGCAGATGCCAACCTCCTGGTGGGGCCGGGAGACCCTTTTGCTGCTGCCTCCTCCCCCCAGGGGGGAGGGTGAAGGGGGGGGAGGTGCAGCGCGGGGCTGGCTCGGGGGCGGGGCAGCACGGAGCGGCACACACACACTCGTGCATGCCCGTCGGGCCCAGGTGGGGGGGGCAGGGAGCCTCCTAGCTGAGCCGCGCAGCGGGCCCTGGATCGCCAGCCCTTGCCACGGGCTGGCTCGGGGGAGCAGAAGTTTGGGGCTCCACTTCTATCTCTCCCTGGTGGCTCTTGCCTTCCTGACCTTGTCAGTTTCAGGTGCTCATGCCCACCAGCCCTCCACTGGTGCCCCATCCGAGCCTGCCTTCAGTCGATTGTCGCAACTGGAGGCTGGGGATTCCTGGGGGGTCGTTGGACTGTCTGTCTGTGTCTCCGTGCATCTGCATTATAAAGGGCTGGCGAGGGCGTGGCTGGGTGGCACGGAGCAGCACACACACACACAGACCACAACAGGGACTAAAGGGTGGGGGGCAAGGCAGGCAGCTTTACAGACTCAGGGAGGAGAAGAAGAGGCCTCTCCTCAGAATCCCAGAGCCAGGAGGCGACCCCGAGGGGAAGGTGGCTGGCCAGGCCGCAGAGGGAGAAGGCCGGAGGCCGGCCCAGGCAGACCCTCTCCGGGCGGGGCCACTCAAGCAAGCCTGATGCTGCCCCCTCCTCCTCCTGGCGGGAGCACCGCACTCAGGAAGGGACTGGGGGGGCTGGCAGAAAGACCCCCCTTTCCGACCCTCCCCCCGTCGGGCGCCAGGCAGGACCGCCTCCCATTCCTCGCCGACGGGGGGTGGGTAGAGATGACACACCACCTGCAGGAGGAGGAGGAGGCGCTGCCCTCCGGCCCCAGTCCCAGCCAGGAGGGGAAGGAGGGAGGGAGGAAGGGAGAGAGATGCCCCCGTGGTCGGAGCCCACCGCCCCCACCCA